>NW_024070205.1:23112567-23343722 GCF_014754425.2 Oryx dammah
CTGCTGCTTCAAATTTATATCCCCTGTGAGCTCACATCTGCTGCTTCCATCTTCCCCTACCCAGCCATGCAGCTCCTGCTTTGCTTTCCACCAGATATATGCCACACCCACGCCACCTCTGTGGCAGTTCCTCTCTTCCAGTCCATCTGGCCCTGTGATAACCACAGACCCTGACTAGGTACTTCCCACCACCCCCAAACTGCCAACAATCACTTATTCTTTCCTTCTATGACTCACAGGAGACTACTTTTGCTTCTTTTAATTTTTCTGTTTTTTTTTTTTTTTCTATTGTAGAATAATGGCTTTACCAACTCAATGGACATGAGTCTGAGCAAACTCCAGGAGATAATGAAGGACAGTGAAGCCCGGCATGCTGCAGTCCATGGGGTTGCAAAGAATCAGACATGAATTAGCAACTGAAGAACAACAATTGCTTTACAAAGCTGTGCTGATTCTTGCTGTATAACAACATGAATCAGCTAAAACTAAATATATAAATATATATGCACGTGTGTGTGCTAAGTCACTTCAGTCACCATGTCCAACTCTTTGCAGCCCTATGGACTACAGTCGACCAGGCTCCTCTGTCCATGGCATTCTCAGGCAAGAATGTGGGAGTGGGTTGCCATGCCCTCCTCCAGAGATCTTCTGGACCCAGGAATTGAACCCATGTCTCTTGTGGCTCCTGTATTACAAGCAGATTATTTACCACTGAGCTACTAGGGAATATATATATATTTCCTCCCTCTTGAGCCTCCCTCCCACCCCATCCCCTATCCCTCCCTTCTGGGTGATCAAAGAGTGCCAGATTGGGCTCCTGTGTTATAGAGCAGCTCCCCTGGGCTCCATGTGTTATATATATTAGCTATCCACTTTACACATTAGGTACTGTGTATAAGTTCAGGCTACCTTCTCAATTAGGCCCACCTTATCCTTTCTCCAAGCAACCTAGATGTCCACTGACAGATGAATGGATAAAGAAATTGTGGTACATATATACAAAGGAATACTAGTCAGCCACAAAACAGAAAGAATGGGAGTCAGTTGAACTAAGGTGAATTAACCTAGAGCCTGTTATACAGAGTAAAGTGAGAAGGAGAAAAATAAATATTGCATATTATACATATATATATGGAATCTCTTTGCTTCTTATAAGTTGCTTTGCCTCTGCAAACAGTTTGACCCTTAAAACACATTGTTTACTTTTTTACAAAGGAGCGAACATCTTTCTAGGGCACTAAAATTCTCTAGGATGGAGATGAGGTAGGTGAGAGGCTAAGGGCACAACCAAGAATGTCAGCCACAGACATATGGTATGTGGAACATCTATTGCTGTTGCTACTACTACTAGTACCAGTGGAGCTAATATTTACTGAAGCCCTATATGCACCAGGTATTTTTAAAATTAATTCATTCATTTATTTGGCTGTGCTATGTCTTAGTTGCACCATGTGGGATCTGGTTCCCTGACCAGGGATTGAACCTGGGCCCCCTGCACTGGGAGTGCAGAGCCTTAGCCACTGGACCACCAGGGAAGTCCATGTGCCAGGCAATCTTCCTTTATTCCCATTTTATATATTAGGTGACTTGCTCAACATATATTTCTTCCTATCTTTTGGAAGCCATAGCCCACTCTATCACTCAAAGACGTTTTTTCCTACAAGGCTCGTATTACCTGGACTCCTTAGAAGATCCTATCTGTCTAAAGCCCCATTGTAAGCCAGGCTCAAGTTCCCTCCCACACAGTTTTTAGGTCCCATGCATTGGCACATGTTGGTTGTGATCTGATCAGTATCTCTGAATGTTCTTGGCTGTACAACATTCCCTAGGACAATTAGAAAGATGGTTGGCCCAGAACACTCTGAAGCGTTCAACTTCCATGCCAGAGAGTGACCGACTATCCTTTCTAACCTAGCCAAGATGCCCTTGTACTTACTTCATCTTTCTGAAGCAGGCATATTTGTGGGCCACAAGGGACTCTTGAGAGAGTCCCTCTTTCCTTTGGTGTCTGGTACACTTCTGAATCCTGCTCCTCCTCTGCTTTTGTGGAAATCCTTTGCACGGTCAAATTGGTAGGGACCCCAAATTTAACACCTCCAAAATCAAACTGCCTCACTCTTTGCTCCTCTTTTTTTCTATATTTTCTACCTTGGCACCACCATCCACTCAAACACAACTCTATTTCCCTCATCTACTTATTTATGTGAAAAAAAGTCTCTCAGCACTTAGAGCTAAAAAAGAAAAAAAAAAGCAATATAACTGATGCTAAATCCTGTCTTATTATAGCAGTAATCACTTTTCATCCACTGACACAAGAACTAATCTGGGAGAGAAAAGCCATTCTCAACTCATTAAATGTGGATTTTCTACTTTGCTTACTAGTCATCAATCAACATTTTAAAGTATTGTTTTGATCAATTTTGGACAAGGAAACATTTCAAAAGCTAATTCAATTGAGAAGAAATTTTTAACTCATTATAATTTATGATCAGTATCAACATTAATATCCTGTTTGTGATATTGTATTATAGTTTTGCAAGATGCTTCCCTTGAAGAAAAATGGGTGAAGGATATGTGGAATCTCTTTGTACTATTTCTTACAACCACATGTGAATATACAATTATCTCAAAATAAAAACTTTAATTAAAAGATATCACAAAAGAGTTGTTTTACTTAAAATCTGTTTTTAGAAGATAAATAGGTGACTTACTAAACCCACTCCAGTATTCTTGCCTGGAAAATCCCATGGATGGAGGAGCCTAGTCGGCTACAGTCCATGGGGTCACAAAGAGTCAGACATGATTGAGCGACTTCACTTTCACTTTCTTTCATTGTTACATTAAGTGCAAAGTTCTCTGTGTGTGTGTGTGTGTGTGTGTGTGTGTGCACACGGGCATGCACACTCAATCACTTCAGTCATGTCCAACTCTTTGTAACCTTATGGACTGTCACCCTCCAGGCTCCTGTGTCCCTAGGATTCTCCAGGCAAGAATACTGGAGTGGGTTACCATTTCCTCCTCCAGGGATCTTCCCAACCCAGGGATCGAACCTGCATCTCTTATGTCTCTTGCATTGCAGGCAGATTCTTTACTGTTGAGACACCGGGGAAGCCCACAAAGTTCTATAGCAGCAATGAAATGGAAACACAAATCCAAAGAGAAAAAAGGAGCAATGAGTAATTTCTCAATGTTAAAAAAGTGCATGGCCATATATTTTTAAATGAATGATAGTAATTATTAAATTGTTATGTTAGTGAGGATACATTTAGAAGAGGAGATTTAAAAAGCATTTTTAAATGTCAATAATTTAAATAATATACCAGAGGTAATATTCTTTGCTATAATTTAAACTTATGGCTACATTTTTAGTTGTTACTTTTTAAATCTATGAAGGGGTAAAGGGGTTTTTCAAAAGTCTTTTAGGAGTTACAAGAAAGCAAAACTGAGTTTGAAGAGCTCTGTTCTAGCGATTCCAAGGACATTCCATTTCTAAGCAAGTCTAGGTTTTTAACAGTCTAAACGTTGGCATCTACCTTTTGTTTCGCTCTGGAATGCCCTGTCATTGTCTGCCACGCAAATTTCTGCTTATCTTCTAACTCTCTCCTCAAGCCTCTGCCCCTCAGCACGCTCTCTCCTTCTTCTCTGATATTTTCAGCATAACCAAGCACTTTCTTGTTGTGTTCCTACTTGCCCTCATGCATGGCAGCATCACACAGTATTACTATAAGTTTGTGTTTGCCTGTCTGTCTCCCAGTTTTGCTGTGCATATCTCTACGGTGAACCTCTTCTAATTATTCTATCTTTGACAATGCCATGAAATGAGTTCAATTCAATTTTCCAGTAGTCATGTGTGGACACGGAGAAGGCAATGGCAGCCCACTCCAGTGCTCTTGCCTGGAAAATCCCATGGGCGGAGGAGCCTGGTAGGCTGCAGTCCATGGGGTCGCTAAGAGTCGAACACGACTGAGCGACTTCACTTTCACTTTTCACTTTCATGCATTGGAGAAGGAAATGGCAGCCCACTCCAGTGTTCTTGCCTGGAGAATCCCAGGGACGAGGGAGCCTGGTGGGCTGCTGTCTATGGGGTCGCACAGAGTCGGACACGACTGAAGCCACTTAGCAGCAGCAGCAGCAGCAGCACATGTGGATGTGGACTACAAAGAAGGCTGAGCATTGAAGAACTGATGCTTTCAAACTGTGGTGTTGCAGAAGACTCCTGAGAGTCCCTTGGACAGTAAAGAGATCAAACCAGTCAATTCTAAAAGAAATCAACCCTGAATATTTGTTGGAAGGACTGAGGCTGAAGCTGAAGCCCCAATACTTTGCCCACCTGATGCGAAGGGCAAACTCATTGGAAAATACCCTGAATCTGGGAAAGATTGAAGACAGGAGAAGAAGGAGCGGCAGAGGATGAGATGGTTGAAGGGCATCAGTGACTCAATGGGCATGAATTTGAGCAAACTCCAGGAAATAGTGAAGGACAGGGAAGCCTGGCATGCTGCAGTTCATGGGGTCGTGAAGAGTTGGACTTAGCGACTGAACAACAATAACAAGCACTAACCTAAGACTTCTACCTTTGAAGACATGTTTTCAGTTGAAGTGTTGCATGCTAAAGGTAAAGATATACAAACCACTGAGCTCAAGGGGATTTCACTTATTCCTTTACTTATTAAAAAAATTCTGCCCTGCATTACCACAGCATTGAAAGTACAAAATCATGCTAAGGTCAGAAATGGGTTGACCACAGATTACCTTGGTTTTTCCACATAGTGACTTAAGCCATTTGTAGTCAGAAATTGGCCTCAATCTTCCAACTTTCAGACTAGTGCACTTATCTGCCAGGTCACTCAAGTGACCCTCAAAATACAGAGTCTCGAATGTTGACACAGATAATCTTATCTTGAGTTTTGTAAAGACTCTGTTTAGAAAATCATAAATGTCTTCCTCTATCATGTTATTTCAGCTGTCTGCACTACTCTACACCTGATTTAGGTCAATATAGTTCCTTTATTCAATCACAGCTATGATTGAACAAGAAAAAGTAAATAAGAACATGAGAAATTTCATATTGAGTCAGACATTTCAGCTGTTCAGTCTAGTCTTCTACTTGTTAAAAACAAATTAGGAAACATGTGGTGGGGAACTAGTTATTCTTAAAAGGTTTAAGAATAAAATTTAAAATCCCTAGCTTCTTTTTCAATTCATTATGAGTCAGTGACCAATGACATAATTTAAACATTTCTTTTTTTCTCTCTTTTTTTAAAAAATATTTATTTTTAATTGAAGGATAATTGTTTTATAATATTGTGTAGGTTTCTGGTATACATCAGCATGAATCAGTCATAGGGACACCTGTGTCCCCTCCCTCTTGACACTCCCTCCCACTTCCCACCCCAACCCACCCCTTAGGTTGTTACAGAACCCTAGTTTGAACAACCATGTCTTGAAACCATTTAAATTTAATACCTCCATTCATTTATTCATTCATCCCTTTATTCAGTGAGCTTTCAAAGAGCTATACGTGATATGTTCTGTTTATGCACAGAGACTACTGACCTTATTTAGATTTCACCAGTTTCTGCATGCAGTCTGATGTGTATGTGTGCAGTTCTATGAAATTTTATCACATGTTTGTGTACCTTGGTGTACTACCACCACAATCAAGACACTGAAACATTGAATCACCATTAAGATTGCTCCTCTATTATCCTTTACGTCCCCCGTCATACATACCTCTCTCCTCAATCCTCTACTATTCCTAACCCCTGACAACCACTAGCTTGTTCTCTCCCTCTAGTCTTCTTTTTTAACTTTGAGAATACCACATGAATTTTTGAGAATATTATATAATATTCTCAAGCATGCAACTTGTGAGATTTCTTTCACTCCCCATAACACCCTTGAGATCCATGTAAATTGTTGCATGTATCAATACTCTGTTCTTTTTTATTACTGAGTAGTATCGTTGGTTTCCCGGGTGGCTCAGTGGCAAAGAACCCACCTGCCAAGCAGGAGATACAGGTTCCATCCCTGGGTCAGGAAGATCGCCTGGAGTAGGAAATGGCAACCTACTCCAGTACTCTTGCCTGGAAAATCCCATGGACAGAGGAGCCTGGTGGGCTACAGTCCACGGGGTTGCAGAGTCGGACACAACTGAGCGAATGAGCACAGCAGGCACACGTGCACATTCCGTTGTATGTGTGTATCACAGTTCGCTTACAGTTATCACTAAAAAACACTTTTGTCATTTCCAGTTTTGCTCTATCACAAATAGAGCTACTATGAAGATCAATACACAGGTTTTGGAGTGGACATATATTTTCACTTTTCTGGGATAAATATTCAGTAGTCCAGTTACTGGGTCATGTGGTAAGTGGACATTTAATTTTACAAGAAACTGCCAAAGTATTCTCCAAACTGGCTGTGCCGTTTTACTTTTTCATCAGCAATATATGCAATATCCAGTTTTCTGCATTCTCACTAGCATTTAGTATTGTTATTATTACTTCTTAGGTCTTTTAATAAGTGGACGGGGGAGCCTGGTGGGCTGCCGTCTATGGGGTCACACAGAGTCAGACAAGACTGAAGTGACTTAGCAGCAGCAGCCTCACTGTGGCTTTAATTTGTTTTTCCCTAACGATATTAAATATCTTTTCACGTGCTTACTTTCCATCTGTATATCTTCTTTGCCAAAATGTCTGTGCTTTGGCCCATTTTCTAACTGGAATATCTGTTTACTCTTGTTTTCAAAGTTCTTTATATACTCTAGACACAAATCCTCTGTGAGATGTACGGTTTGCAAATACTTCTGCCAAGCCTGCTATTGCTTTGTTCATCTTAATAGAGTGTTTCTCAGAGAAAACGTTTTAATTTTGATTAGGTTCAATCTATCCATTTTCATTTCTATGGACTATGCTTTGGGTGTCATATATAAGCACTCTTCACCTAACCTTGCCCTGAAGATTTTCTCTTATTTTTTCTTTTTGAAGTTATACAGTTTTACTTTTTATAGTTAAACCTATGATCTATTTTGAGCTAATTCTTATATAAGGTATGTATAAGCTGTCTAAAATCAATAAATCAGTAATTTTTCTAGATATTGGTATAGAAGGGGCTTAAATCATTTAATTTAATTTACTTTCTTTTTGTCTTTCACGCCATTGTTGTCATGTTTTAACCACATATATTTTAAACCAAAAAAATTTTTATTACTTTTAATATTTTTATCCTTTCTAGTGTGGCTCATTTCTTTTTGTATGTCTCTATTTCCATCTGGAGTCATTTTCTTTCTATTTGGATAGCTTTCTTCAATATTTACTTTACTGTTGGTATTAAATTATCTATTTTTGTCTGAAAATATGTTTAATTTTTCTTTAAAAGACTTTTTGCTGAATATAGAATTATAAATTGGCAATTATTCTTTTAGCGTTTTAAAAAATGCATCAATCTGTTGTTTTCTGACTTCCATAGTTTCTGTTGAAAAATCAGCATGCCAATTTTACTGCTGCTTCTTTTATTTTTATTTTTTTGTTGTTGTTGTTGCTTCTTTTAAAGTAACAAATTTTCTCTGGTTACTTTTGAGTATTTTCTCTTTGTCTTTGATTTTCAGCATGTTTGCTATAATGAATTAAGTTGTGATTTTCTTTCTATTTATCCTTCTTAGGGTTTGAAAAACATTTTGAATCTGTAGTTTGATATTTTTTGTAACCTTGCAAAATTCTCAGCTGCTATCTCTTTGACATTGTTTCTGCCTCAAAATCTTTCTCTTCTTCTTCTAGAACTCCAATTTACAGTAGGAATTTTTCATCAGATCTCAAATGGCTCATGCTGTTTTCTATATTTTTACATCACTTTTCCTCTTTGACCTTCAATATGTATGTGTTCTACAGTCTTCTAAATCTTTTCTCCTGCTCACAAACTAATCTATTAATTTCTTAATTTCAGTTACTATATTTTTGTTCTAAAATTTCCCTTTGATTCACTAATATAGATTCTAATTCTCTGAGGACACTCTACAACTTTTTATCTATCTTGAACATATTAATCATAATTATCTTAAGCCAATATTCCATAACTCCAATATCTGGATAATCTGTGGATCTGCATTTATGGAATGATTGCTTATTTCTTTGTTTAGTTGACCATCATTTGATCCTGTCTCTTGGCATAACTGAAAAAAAATTTTTTTACTGATTTCAGGACATTGTGCATGAATATTTATAGAGGTTTTTGATGATACTGTCTTCCTCCAGAGCATATTTAACTTTCTTCTGTTAGGCAGTTAAATATAGGCAGATGCTGCTACTGCGACTGCTAGGTCACTTCAGTCATGTCTGACTCTGTGACTCTATAGACTATTCTGCCAGGCTCCTCTTTCCATGGGATCCTCCAGGCAAGATGACCTCCTACAAACAGGTATTTAAGAGTGTTTCAGGCTGAATTTATGCTTTGTGTAAGCTAGACTATTTATGTTTTCCTTCATAGAATGTCTATGAAGAGTATTTCATAGAGTGTCTCAATGCCCCTCCTTGACAGGATCTCAATTCCATTTTTTTGTCCTGTCCACTGTAAGACTCCTGAAATTACTTTTCAGCTTTTTTATCTAATAGCAGCTATTTTATGTCAATACTTATTTTCTTGGTCACTGACTTAAAGAATATATAGTTCAGGAATCAGAAAATATCTTAAAATTATGAGTAGAATATCACATTTATTTTTTTCCATGGTTTCTATTTCTCTGGGAACTTGATCCCTCTAGTCTGGATGCCTTAGAAGTTTTGACTTATAGCTTTTGTCTCCCCAGTAATGAGACTGAAGCATGCTCTGGACTGCTGCTCTCTGATCTGCTTCTACTACTTTTACTGAGAATTGGCGATTTCCCTCAAGGAGAAAAAAAACAAAACTGAGCTATATGTAGAGCTCACGTCAATGCAGCTTTCTTCTAGTTGGGGATTGGGTCTCTAAAATCCTCACTGTCTTGGCTGATGTCTGATGTTTTCAAGTAGCTAATTTTTTGGTATTTTGTCCATTTTTTTTTATTTAAATGAATTTTGTCAATGGCCTAGTGACAGAAAAGTTAGAAAATACTCAAGGCTCTGCTCCCAGCTCAACAATTCTTATTAAGGGGTAAAGATTTGTCTCCATAATGGCTAGGCAGATCTTTTCTTTTCTTTCTTTTTTTTTTCTGAAGGTTTTTTGAACAAGTAGATTCAATTTCCAATGACTGACCTAGGATTCTTAGAAACCATTATTGATAAATCTTGCTGTCATGTGTACTGAAAGGTAACATTTGGTGAATCAGATGTGAGCCAATTTGGAGGTACTTTCTTAAAGTTTTGTATGCTCCTCTGTTACCACTGTTTATCAAGAGGATAATTCAAGACACTCAAACTCACTACTAAATGATTTATTGGCATATAACCTTCCAGCTTGCCTCTTACAACCATGAAGACTAGAATGACTCACATTAGTTTTGATTTGGAAAGCACCACTCACCTCACAAATTTCTGACTTATCATATACTGACAACTGAAAATACAAAATTTAGTGATAAAAGGAGAGCCCTAAAACTGTATCAGATGACTATAGAGCCAATGAAACCCAGGATAAGCAAAGCATTCAGTTTGGATCACCACAGATTTAACTTTTTATTATCTCTTCCTTTCTTGAGATATATAGCCCTTCTGGATGCTGACCTAATTCACTACAGGGATTTTTATGTTCTGGTTTCCTCTTGCACAGGAACACTATCTTTTCATCTATTGTTAACCTATTGCTTCTTATTCCTTCCCCAACCTTTTGGACACATCCATGCAAGATGACCAGCAATCTTCTGGCACAGCGATTACTGCAAACCAGATTTCACAGTCTAGCCACCTTTTTGCTTGGTTCCCTCTTGAGATTAATCAAGACATAAAATGGATCTCATCCCATGTCAGCAATTTATTTGCATCTAGATTATTTGGTCCAGAACCTTCTGAATATTTGGTCTAGAACATTCTGAGTATTTGCCACTGTTGCCCTAGTACATCTTTCCTGTCGTCATTAAAACATTTTGAAAAATTCTCCTCAAAGCTATTATCAGCCCAAAGAAGCTAATTTATTATGTAAATTTATTTTTCTCTCCATTCCCCACCCCCTCCCCCCAACTAACTTTCACAGATTCCCTTCCAACCTCCTCATTTCTCCGACTGCAGTTGTTCTTCAACTTTACTTACCCAGGTGACTGATGGCTTCCTTGTCCCAAGGCCAGGTGGCAGCACCGGCAAGGTTTTCTCGTACTGAGCTGGCAAAGTAGACGTTGAGGAAGTGCGTGCTGTTGAGCTGCAATGCCTGCTTCAGCTCCCTCACACTCATGTACGCCCTGAGGAGCACGTAAGAGAGGCAACGTCACACCAAAGGGTCAGTGCATAGAAAAGAACAGAGCCAGATCTAATCAAGACTCTGGCTTCCCAACCATCATTGCCTTTTAGAGGAGAAGGGCAAAGAGGCTGAGACCAGGTATCATGGTGCTCTCAAAAGAGACACTAGTGCTTATTTAGAATATTTATTCCAAGATAAATAATATCCTACCTTCTTTGGCACCATAATATTTATATGAATACTCAGTATTTGACATTATACTCAGTTCCCCACTTAATGCCTAGATTATTTCTTCAAGATAAACCCAATAATACTCTTAATTCTATGCCCTGAGAATTCCTCTCCAGTCCATGGTGAATAAGGCCTTCCAACTCTCACTCTCTGGTTCTATCACACTGCACGATCGTTACTATAAGAAGATTGATTGAATCTCCATTTCAGCATATGCTTGCTTTGGGCATTCTTCAAAAAGGTAAATAGTAACCAGGAAACACAAAGTTAAAAAGGAAAAAGAGATGAGTTATAGGAAGGAAAGTATAACATAAAGCTGCTGCAGAAAATATTAGTTTTATATATATCTTTTCTCTTTCTAGTACCTTAATCCATAAACTCTCTAACCCTATTCTGACTATACTCACTGAGTATCTCTATTGGTGGCCTTCAAAGTACTAGGTAATATTATGTTTGTACTTATTTGCAGACTTAAAGGTCTATTAAAAACACATGCCCCATGGCCCATAAAAAAGGGGGGAAACAAGCATTCGATCTCTTTTAAAGCTCATATATAGTCAAAGACCTTCATTTTCCTGACATGAGTGAAACTTAAAACTTCACCATGAGCAAACAGAGCCTCATCATTCTCAATGGAGAGCTATTTTAAGAAAGAACAACTAAACCAAAACTGAGTCGCCCCTTGGACTCACTGGAAATGCCGCTCCAAAAATAGCAGTGATCCTATCACAGCTTCAACTATGCAGACAGCTCTCTCAACATAGCTGAAAATATCCTTTATAGATTGATGCTTTATGCTTACTACTCTGGTAGACAAGCTGCAGACACTGAAATCACTCAACTCCGAAGCCCATGTGAGAACAGCATGACCCTCTTCTCTTGCTTGCTCTGCCTCCCAGCTACACTGTTGATGCCATCTATTTAATCCACATGGAGATATATTGGCAAGGAGTATCCAAGAAATAGAGATCCCAAAGAAGACTGTATTTGTGTTCTTTGGCACAGAACCAAAAAGAGGAATAAAGAAGCACAAAAAGACTTTGCTTTAAAACCAAAAGTGCTTGGGGGTTTTAAAAGTGAAAGGGGGTTTTAAAATATCCTTTCTTCTTGACTTATAATATCTTGGAAAAATAGTTCTCCTCTCCCAAGAAACCATCCAGATTCCATGAAGTGATGTCAGATGTGATCAGAGGGATATCCCTTCTTCTGCTTTCCTGGAGACACAGTGGGTTTTGAATTGTCGCCCGGCTTTCCACAGACATTAGTCACATTCCCTTTCTGTTTCTCCTTTATTAAAAACAACTACAATTTCCTGTATTGAAAAATCAATGGTTTGGAGCTATGATGACATCAAGTAACTCTTCAACATGGAGATGTTCTAATCGGTCAGACGAAAGAAGAGGCAGGACAGATAGGAGGAAAGAGATAAGAAAGAAAAGGAAAGGAAAAAAGAAAAGGAAAGGAAAAGAAAGGAAAGGAAAGGAAAAGGAAGGGAAAAGAAAGAACAGGGACCAGTGACTGAGGCTTCACAGAGGCAGGGGACCAAGGAAGAAAAACTGCACCCTCTGTTCCTTTTCAGAGAGCCCACTAAAATTAGGAATTGGGAACTTGACAGTTTCCTCTCTTTCCTCCACCCTCTCTTTCCCCAAATCTCCCTATTTCTGGCATGGTTTACTCGAGCTACCTGTGTGTTCCTGGCTTCCCTGTCTGCCACTTACCAACCTTGGCTACCATCCTTCTGTTCTCCCTCAACCCAGCAGTTCCAATAATTTCCTTTGAGCTAGTCTCCAAGAGGCCTCCTCCTCCACCACCAACTCATCAGTTGGATCTACTCATTTCCCCTTTCTTCCTTGCCCATCCCTCTCTCCAGCCATAAATTACTCTTCCAGATGACAGTGTTTATGTAATGCTGGTGGCAAACTGGACGCAGTTGCTCTAACTCCTGCACTCCAGAAAGACATAGGTAGAAGTCAGCAAGTATAAGGCAAAAATACATTTTTAAAAGCTAGAGACAGTAGGAAATGGTCATTAATGAAAACTATAGAGGAGAGTCTTATTTTGTTGGAGACAAACATTTTTGTCCAGATTATTACCTAAACTAAAAACGGGGAACAGTGTAGATATCCAAAGGGTGTTCACTTTGCATGTAGACTCCCTCACCTATTATAATACATGTATGCCATTTCAGAATTTAATCTGAGCCAATAACATAAATGTCTTGGTTTGTCCACTAATATGACCAGAGCCTGGCTCAGACCTACAGTGCAGAGAATGGACATTATTCAAAAATTCAAACCTTAACATCTTGCTTCAGAAATAATTTATTAAGAGATATACTTGTCATCCAAAATATCTTAATATTCAAAGAAGAAATGACATATATAAGTGTCATAAAATGCATAGGATCATGAACTCACTGGGACCAATATACATAAATGTCATGAAAAGCATAGGTTCATGAACTGACTAGAACTATGTATGTATGACAGGAGAGATGTGTTCAGTCGCTCAGTCATGTTTGACTCTTTGCTACCCCATGGATTATAGCCAACCAGGCTCCTGTGTCCATGGGATTTCCCAGGCAAGAACAGTGGAGTGGGTTGCCATTTCCTCCTCCAGGGGATCTTCCTGGCCCAGGAATCGACCCTGCATCTCTTGCCTCTCCTGCATGGAGATATATTGGCAAGGAGTATCCAAGAAATAAAGATCCTAAAGAAGACTGTATTTGTGTCCCATGCCACCTAGGAAACTGAAAAGAGAAATGAGCTGTATTAATCTACTTAATTTCTGCCAAGATCTCCCTTTACTCATCTTCTCCACACTCTAGATTGAAATACTCGCCATGAACTTCTCTCTGAGGGCTCAGACAGAGCAAAGTGAAGTTTAACCTTCATCTTCATAAACAGTGTCTCAAAATCAAGCTTTCCTTGAGGCTGACATAGCAAGTCGTTCTGCCATAGCTTGAGTCTATTATTTATGGTATGCCTCCTGGAAGAATACACACTTGTTTCACTATTTTATCACGGTCACCTACTGATTTGAGATTAACCATTGTTCAGTGTCCAGCCCACCACATTCCTTTGTTGGGCTCCACAGCTGCTGACCCCTAGCCACACTCTAGTATCTAACTGTCCATGCAAGTCCAGTCCCAACTCTCGCTTAGTTTCCGACTAGGTAAAAGTAAAAGAATATAACAATAATGCCTCTCGTGTTCTAGTTTAATAGTCAGTCAAACAGCTCCCTTATAAACTGAGAGAAGTAATTCAGGCCAGAAAGAAGGAAAAGATCCTGAGCTGTCTGAAGGAAGTTCAATGAGCATCAAAAATTCTCATGTTAAAAAATGAGACATAAAAAGATGCAGGCATGTGTGCTCTAAGACTGGGACCCAGAGCACTGTTCCCCACCGGCAGAGCAAGCCCCCCTCCAGAGGAAGTTGCTGCCTGCACTCCACAGGTGGTCAGGCAGCCTCCAGGAGAACAAAACCAGATGCCCCCAAGGACCCTCAGCCAATTCCCCTCACAGAAACAACTTGGGCCAAATCTTGGATATTTGGGTTTGGTTAAAGCTAAATCTTTCTGTCATTTTTGTCCATCGGTTGGTTCTCAACACAAAATACACAGAATGATTTCCCTCTGCCACCTTCATCTCTAGCCACTTTGCCAGTTCTGATTCTTCTTCTGGGTGACTATCTTCTTTGACCTGCTCCCCCAATCCTTGGGCTGTTCTCACACTATAAGGCTTACAGGTCCCCAGAGTACTAACTAGTATTCTCCTAGCTGCTTAGGGCAACTTCAAAGACTTAGCTTTTTCTACCTCTGTCAAAGTGCTCCTGCCACTGTGCACATGGCACTCTAATGTCACTGTATGCTTTCTATTTCCTTTCATTTTCCCATCCCCCAGCTGTCCCATACACATCAAAGGCTTCCCAGTCTGACTCACAGTCTTTCCCTTTGCCCAGCTCCTAGACTCACTTGAAGAAATGTCAACACTTATGTGAAACATCCACTGAAAACAGTCTTATTTTTCACTCCCTTACTTCCAAAGACCTTTGCACACCATTCTCAATGTCACCCTTATTCAGATTGATTTTTTATTTCTGATTTAATGTGGATCTTTAGTGGCACTTGTCTAAATTGTTTATGGTCATCTCCTCTTCAAGAATTATTCAAAATCTTCACCATTCTTTCTTGCCCCTTCTCCCTCACCAACCTCAATCTCCTCTGACTCTTAGGCAAGTATGCCTCTCTCTTTGATGATAAAATGGAGGCCACTTATCATGAGCTCTATCACTCCCTTGAACAAAGCTAGTGGAGGTGATGGAATTCCAGTGGAGCTATTTCAATTCCTAAAAGAGGATGCTGTTAAAGTACTGCACTCAATATGCCAGCAAATTTGGAAAACTCAGCAGTGGCCACAGGACTGGAAAAGGTCAGTTTTCATTCCAGTCCCAAAGAAAGGCAATGCCAAAGAATATTCAAACTATCATACAATTGCACTCATTTCACACACTATCAAAGTAATGCTCAAAATTCTCCAAGCTAGGCTTCAACAGTACGTGAATTGTGAAATTCCAGATGTTCAAGCTGGATTTATGAAAGGCAGAGGAACCAGAGATCAAATTGCCAACATCCGCTGGATCTTCAAAAAAGCAAGAGAGTTCCAGACAAACATCTACTTTTGCTTTATTGACTATGCCAAAGCCTTTGACTGTGTGGATCACAACCAACTGGAAAATTCTTAAAGAGATGGGAGTACCAGACCACCTTACCTGCCTCCTGAGAAATCTATATGCAGGTCAAGAAGCAACAGTAAAAACCGGACATAGAACAACAGACTGGTTCCAAATAGGAAAAGGAGTACACCAAGGCTGTATATTGTCACCCTGCTTATTTAAGTTATATGCAGAGTACATTATGTGAAATGTCAGGCTGGATGAAGCACAAGCTGGAATCAAGATTTTGGGGAGAAATATCAATAACCTCAGATTTGCAGATGATACCACCCTTATGGCAGCAATGAACTAAAGAGCCTCTTGATGAAAGTGAAAGAGGAGAGTGAAAAAGTTGGCTTAAAGCTCAACGTTCAGAAAACTAAGATCATGGCATCCAGTCCCATCACTTCATGGCAAATAGATGGAGAAACAATGGAAACAGTGATAGACTTTATTTTGGGGGGCTCCAAAATCCTGCAGATGGTGACTGCAGCCATGCAATTAAAACACACTTGCTCCTTAGAAGAAAAGCTATGATCAACCTAGACAGCATATTAAAAAGCAGAGACATCACTCTGCCCTCAAAGGTCCATCTAGTCAAAGCTATTGTTTTTCCACTAGTCATGTATGGATGTGAGAGTTGGACTATAAAGATAGCTTGGCACCAAAGAATTGATGCTTTTGAACTGTGGTGTTGGAGAAGACTCTCGAGAGTCCCTTAGACTGCAAGGAGATCAAATCAGTCAATCCTAAAGGAACTCAGTCCTGAATATTCATTGGAAGGACTGATGCTGAAGCTGAAGCTCTAATACTTTGGCCACCTGATGTATAGAATAGAGTCTTAGAAAAAGATCCTGATACTGGGAAAGATTGAAGGCAGGAGTAGAAGGGGATGACAGAGGATGAGATGGTTGGATGGCATCACTGACTCAATGAACATGAGTTTGAGCAAGCTCCAGGAGTTGGTGAAGAACAGGGAAGCCTGGCTTGCTGAAGTTCATGGGGTTGCAAAGAGTCAGACATGACTGAGTGACTGAACTGAACCGATCACTCCCTCACACACAAACACAGTCCAACATTTATTTCTTTACTTATTTTTATTACCTTTCTTCTTGTCCTACAGGATGAGGCTTCTAAGAAAATCATAGCTAGTAAGAAAGAAGGGTTCTTCCTTTCTAATTCAGATCTCTTGAAAGGATAATTTCTTCATCTCCCATTTGCTTCTGTCTTCATCACATACCCCCAAATCCCACTGTAACCTGGTTTTCATGAGAACCACTTTCACGCTTATATTGTTAGTTACTTCCTGATTCTTGAAGTTCTCTGCTCTTATTGCAGTGTTCTTTCCCAATTCTTTCCTTGCTTTTGTGATCACAGATTCTCAGTCTCCATTGCGGGTTTCTCTTTCCCTTTCTGATTCTTATAAGTTATTCTCCTGGGTCATGATTGCAATCCATTCTTTTGTCGTTCACCTTGTTCACCACTGGGAAATTTTCTACTCTTGAACTTTGAAGTGCCTAGGTATGTGTGTATGTGTGTGTGTGTGTGTGTGTGTGTGTATCTGGATCCCCACAGACATCCTGAAGTCAACATGTCAATGTTATGGGTGTTCTACCTGAGCAGAAACAAATTTCAGACACTGAATTTTAATTCATCTGAAATAGTGGTCTAATTGATGAATCGGTGGATATTTTCCCATGGATATATTTGCAAGAAGGGTTTGAATTTTGGCCAAAGGCAGAAGCAGTAGGTGACGGTGTCCACAGAAAAACAAAAAGGCAAGAACAAGGGAAGAACCACAATGGCATTCTGTCCATTACTTAATTTTAGAGACTGGATTTTGAGTTCTTTAGTAAGAAACAAAAAGAACTCTTTTCATAAGAAAACTGGTACAACCCAGGATACATAAGCAATACTTTAAGGTCTAATAACGAAATGAAACACCAATTGAGGATAAGGGACACTCTCTCTATTTCTGGAAAGAATTAAGGGATGTCAGCACCATTCTAACACTTCAGAGTTTTACAGCCTTGGGTTGCATTAGAAGCCAGCTCACTAATAAGGCCAGCTTTTCCCTAGAGAAACAGTGAGGGCAGAGCATCAGCTGGAAATGTTGAGTGTCATCAGACAAGGTAAATACCATTGCCAGCTTGCAACAGCAAACAGCAACAGAACCATAGATGCCAGCGGGCATGGATTTTTATGCACACCAGTCTGAAGACTCCCAGAAATACTAAAGAAAGGGGCAATGTATGAAGATAAGATTTTATAGTTATAAATTCTACTTGTGTAATTTGATTGCTAATAGCAGTGTGACATCATTCGTTCGCAGGGGGCCTGTGGACTGGAGGATATTTAGTTTGTCTCTAACACTGAACTCATAGTCTTCTTCCCCACCCTATCTTCTCCTCCAGTGCCTCTCTCTGAATTGCTGCCACCTCTACGACCCTCTCTGTGACGCAAGAAGAAAAGCCAGGATTCCTCCTCAATACTCCCTTCCCTCACCCTTCACTTCAGTTCTCTCAATGCTGCTGCTGCTGCTAAGTCGCTTCAGTCGTGTCCGACCCTGTGTGACCCCGTAGACGGCAGCCCACCAGGCTCCCCTGTCCCTGGGATTCTCCAGGCAAGAACATTGGAGTGGGTTGCCATTTCCTTCTCCAATGCATGAAAGTGAAAAGTGAAAGTGAAGTCCCTCAGTCATGTCCGACCCTCAGCGACCCCATGGACTGCAGCCTTCCAGGCTCCTCCGTCCATGGGATTTTCCAGGCAAGAGTACTGGAGTGGGGTGCCATTGCCTTCTCCGAGTTCTCTCAATAACCACCTACTAATGACCCCAGGAAGAAAAGACCTCAAAATGATGATTGTTTCTCTTCCGAATGCCACAAAAGAGCCAAGATATCACCACCTCTCAGACATAACCAACTGGAAACAACATTTTTTTTTTTTCTGAAATTCAAATATGGAGAACTTGGCAAAACTTTTTACACCCAAAATACTCACTCACTTCTGCTAATACATATGGGAGTGAGTAGTACCACTGGAAAAAAAATGGAATTATTCTCCTGAAATGTTTATGTGTTGTAAGAACTTGATGTTGAAATATGAGTTAATTGGAAATTTAAAGGATTTGAAGTCTAATGTCATAATGTCTTCTGCACTAGGCAGAATAATGCTCCCAAAGTTGTCCATGTTCTAACCCCTGAAATCTGGCACTATGTTACTTTACATGGGAAAGGGGACTTTGCAGTGATGCTTAGGAGTGCAGACTTTGAGAGGGGGAAACTATTGAGGATTTTCTCAGTGGGTCCAATCCAATTAGATGAGAACATTTCCCATCTGTGATCACAGAAAGAGGTGGTCTTGGAAGCAGAGTCAGAGAAATATTACATTGCTGGCTTTGAAGCTGAAGGGAAGGGGATTGCAAGCCAAAGAATGTGGGCAGCCTTTAGAAGCTGGAAAAGGCAAAGAAGTGGTTTCTCCTGCAGATCCTCCAGAAAGATACACAGCCCTAACACCTTGATATTAGCTTGGTGAGACCCATGTCAAACTTCTGACCTACAGGCTTGTAAGGTAATCAATATGTGTCATTTTCAGCCATTAAGCTTGTGATCGCTTGTTGCAGCAGGAATAGAAAATGAATATATCTTCTTTCACTTAAATATAGTATCTTTGGAAAATAAAAGAGTATACAGAGAATGAACCTCTGGCTTCAAAAAATGGTTTCAAAGGAAAGAACCTGTTTTAAAAGAAGTTGTGATTGCCTAGATAACTGGCTCAAAAGGCAGAAGAGAGTAAACTCCACCTTTCCAGTTCTTGGCAGTAGTTTATTTACCTGATCAAGGGAGTCACGCCCTGAAATTTATTTGGAAGGGTAGCATAAAAATACCCATATAGCTTATTGGGTCAGAATTAGAAAAAAGAAAAGCATGAAGGAAGAAGTACCCAGTAGAACTTAAGAGAAAATGGTCAAACCGAAAGTCAGAGGTAGCATGTCAGCACCCCAAGCAGAACAGGTGCTTAAGCCAGAATGACTTGGTCACATGTCCCACCTCTACCACTCACTGGCCATGTGGCAATGACAAGCTGCCTATCATTCCTTCTCAGTTTCTTTATCTGTAAATGAGGATAATGAGAGTATAATCTGTGTATACTTATTAGAAACAAAAATCAGGTAACATATATAAAAATCACACATAAGACATCATCAATAAACATTATATTATTAATAACAATATCTAAGGTCTCAAATGTCTGCATAGTCAGCAACAAAGTTCAAAAATCATAATACAGGGAAAGCAAGTATCAGCTTAAAGACTTTATGGGTAGCTAGTCACTTGTTGCAGACAACTATATCTGAGGACAGGCGTACCTGGTTTGACAGAAATGAAGTTAAGCGAAATAGAAGTATTGCTGCTGCTGCTGCTGCTGCTGCTAAGTCGCTTCAGTCGTGTCCAACTCTGTGTGACCCCATAGACAGCAGCCCACCAGGCTCCCCCGTCCCTGGGATTCTCAGGCAAGAACACTGGAGTGGGTTGCCATCTCCTTTTCCAATGCATTAAAGTGAAAAGTGAAAGTGAAGTCGCTCAGTCGTGTCCGACTCTTAGCGACCCCCTGGTGGACTGCAGCCCACCAGGCTCCTCCGTCCATGGGATTTTCCAGGCAAAAGTACTGGAGTGGGGTGCCATTGCCTTCTCTGAAATAGAAGTAATACCACAGTGCAAAAAGGAAGGAAATGCAACTGAAATAAGACACCTGAAGTAAATCCATAGTGGAAAACATTTAGTGAAAATAAAATAGCAATGAAAATTTTCTAGGCATAAACTACTGCTGGGCATGATCAGGGAAAGGATAGTTTTGATACATCCCAAAGGCAGTTTCTAAAACTGACACAGAATAAAAATTCAATGATGATCCAGAACTTCAGGTGAGAAAGTTTCTGCCTGAAGACAGGTGCTGCTAATAGCAATGGCAGAACTTCTGATAAATACTTTTTATGACTTGCTAGTAATATCTCTCAAAAAACGTTCAAGAAAAAAGCAGAGTTATGATAATTTAATTCATATTAATAAGAAAGAACTAGATGGTGGCATGGAATAGGAGAGTTCTTTTAATGAAAGAAATTCTATTTTAGTTCTTGCAATGGCCAGGACTGGTAACATCAGGGATTAGAGTTCAAGAAAACAGATTTCTTAAAGGGAATATGATATAGTCTCAAGGGGAAAATGGTCCTTTGTAGGTGAAAGGGTATAAACCTTGAAAATCAGCATAATTCTAGGTTATCCCAATAAGGCAGAAAGGAGACAGAAAGTAATAGGAAGAACCAGCTTCTGTAAAAGAACTTGTTGAGCTAAAATTTTAACAGAACATATGTAGATTTTGGAAAGAGGACTAGCACAAACTATTTAAAAAAATAAGGTCAAAAATCAATATAAAGCCAGCATAAACATAAAAATGCAAAGAATGATGAATTTTAATATTTACAAAATCTATGTTCAGAATAGTAAGCAAGATAGAGTATAATAATACAGAAGGGGAAAAACTGAACTCTTCAAAGTCTGCCTTGCTGCCAAGACAAATAATCATGAAGAAATCCACTTAATAAGTCATTAACTTGGCAATAGTTTATGTATCCCTAATAATAATAGTGATCACAATGAACTGAATCCCAAATACATGCCAGATGCTTCATATATATTTTCTCATGTAAGCTCTCAAGTCTATGAAGTCAGTATTATTTCATTTTACAGATCAGAACCTAAAACTTACAGAGATAAAGTCACTTGCGCAAAACCACACAGCTCGGAAGTTTTGGAGGCAAGTTTTAAACTTGAGTTCCTTTAACTCCAAAGCCCACATTCTTTCCCCTGTTCTTCAGTTGGTTTCCCTAGGATCTGTGAGTCACTGTGTTGGGCCTTGGCAATGAAAAGATGCATAAGGCATGACTCTTGTTTTCAAGAAGTTCAATCTAGTGAAGAAAACAACCATGGAAACAAATGATTATAATGCAAGGTGCAAGGCATTATAATAGCAGGGTGCCCAGAACTGTATGCAAGAATGGGAGACAGAGGGAAAAATCAGCTTAGAGAAGCAGACATGAGCGAGGTTTTGTGAAGTTTGTGGTGGATGCTGTCAACTGGTTTGTGCACATCAGTTCTTTCCTCCTTCTGGGTGTCTTCTTGTTCTGGAGAACAGAAGAGATGAACTCTACATTGGTCCAGCTCCCTTGCACCTAGGGATCTGGATGTGATTTAGAGTCTACCAATCAGCTGGGCTCTAGTTGGCAGGTGATGCTGACATGAAGACTTCACTTCTGACTGCTGCTTCTCTCTTTCCCTCCAAGCAGGGCTAAACCATTCCGTTACCGTGCCCAGCCCAGCCACTGGCAGTGAGGGTGTGGGGAAGCAGGCTGTGAGGCAAACCCTCGTTGCTGGTGTGGATCTAGCAGACTTGGCCCGAGTCGGTGATGGCAGCTGGGGTTTAGAGACTTTGTCAAAGAAGATTCTATAGAATCTTCTATAGTTGGTGATTAATGGGATGTTTAATCCCAGCTTCTATAGAATCTTCTTTCACAAAGTCTCTAGAATACATTCCTATATTACCTTTCCCACTGTCACTATCTGGAAGAGAGCATTTTTACTTTGTTTGCCATGTACTAAGATGTCTTCTTATTTTTCTTGCTCTAATAATATATGTATTCCAGCCCACGCTATATGATATTCAAACTGCTGTTCTGTTCACTCTTGGTTCCCTGAGCCCTACACGATAGTCCTGCAGGTGTCCCGTAAGTTTCCACTCAAAGTTGCCCTTCATCTGACACTCAGCCTACCCTCCAGGATCGCCCCCAACTCCACTATGCCATCAATTGAGCAAAGCTGATTTACTTACTGATGTCAAACATGCTCCTGAGTTTTTTGTTTTGAGTCATTTTTATTCATTTGTTTTTTTTAATTAATTAATTTACTTTTTGCCTCACTACTTTGTTTAAGGTGTACTTTCCTTACATATATAATTTTCAAAAATGTATCTGATATTCAAGGCCCGTTTTCTATCTCACCTTTCCCATGAATCCCACAATGATCATCCCAGACTGAAAGGAGGGATTCAGATTCCCTAAATCTGAATTTCTAAGTCATTTAGTTTAGTCTATAATAAATAGATTAGAATAGGTAATTACAATATGTAAGCCTGTTTTGTAATATTTGCCAACAGTAGAAATCTTACCTTTAGTATATTTAACTTAAGAAGATATTTGTATGAGTTTCATATATGCACCCAAAATAATGGAATAATAGCAAAAAACATAGTGTAATAACATAGAATAGTACAATAGGAGGCACAAGTATAATCGCAAAAACTATAGTACAAACTTCCATTAGCACGGATCTGGCAAGATAAATTAAGAATATTCACATGAAGACATTAATAATAATTTAGATTTTTTTATTAAAATGGAAAAATGTCCACAACATATTATTGAGTGAAAAAGCTGGCTGTACAACAGTAAGTATAATTCTATTTATTTTAAACCATATCAAATGTCAATCTAGACATTTAGAAGGGGATGAAACAGGTCATGGGATTTGAAGTAATTCTCTTATTTGTATTCTTCTGTATTGGTCTTTACATATATATATATATATATATATATATACATACACACACACATTTATTTATACGTATGCATATGTGTAACCTACACATGAAAGTATGCATAGGTCTTTACATACAGATAAATATACATGCGTGCACATATTTATGTACATATAATACTAAGCATTCTTTATTTTAATATTATAGAACATTCTTTATCTCATTAGCTGGACAAAGTTCCCAGAAGTCAAAAACCACATCAGTGTGAGCACAACTTAGCACGTCACCTTGCATATTATTAAGTGCTCATTTAATACTAGCTGAATATATGAATGGTGCAAACTCTTCCCACCTCCCAAGTCTGCCAATACTACCCGGCTACAGAACCATCTTAAACCACAGGGCCTGTTTACATCTAAAAAAACTAGACTTCAAATGGTAGCACATAGGATCTGCTGCCTCTGGTAGAGAACAAGAGACGAAAATACACCCAAAGCCCCAAGTGCATGCTCTTTGACAGCTCTTTGTTGATAACTAAAGACAGAACAGGTTCTTGGCAAAAACAGTGTGTAATGATAAACTCTGGGGGCCTGGGTGGGAATAGGCAATGTAATTCCACAGGCGTTACACTAGGTTTAAAAATAGGAAGCTTTTCCCGAGAGAAGCGGTCCTTGTGGGTGACTGGAGCAGACGTGATGTGTTTCAACTTCACGGGTAAAGACCCATGAAGTCATCCCATATTTTAGTCATTTTTTTGGTGTTTCTCTTCTTTTCTCTTTTAGTTCTCTCTTTCACTGCTTTAGACTATTTTAAAAGGTTTATTTCAAACCCTATTTTCAAGCAAAACATTCTTTCCATATTATGTTATACATGTGCACATACACACACACACACATACACCGCAGAAGTCAGTTCTTTTTGATGACTCAAACTGAACTGACAGTTCAGTCAGTTCACCAAACTGAACTCCCAACTTTCTATTCTATTGACATGGGGCAGGTGAATGAATTCTATAAGAACGGTGATGATTGAAAATCCTTTATACTTGGACATTGTAAGGTAGAATAACACACTCCTCAATTCAGAAAGTATCTATGGATTTGAGGGGCACAAAACTGGGGGCAGAGAAGCCTATTTGGAGGCTGTGGATATACATGAGAGGTAGTTAGGGAAAGGACTGATAGCAATTGGTGGTGAACTGGATGAGGTTAGGGTGAGCAAGAAGAAGAGTCCGAAATGACTAATAGGTTTTTAAAGTAACTGCTTAACATAATTCACTGGAGTGGGAAATAGAAGGAGGAACAGATCTCGGTGACAATTTGAAGTCACTGTGATAATCAAATTATAGATGCTTATTAGATGCTTGTATATGTGGTTCTTTAGATCTGAGCAGTATATAAATTCAGAAATTGGTAATAATAAAAACTGTAGAGTGAATGAGATAATGCATTCCTGACCTCCTAATAGGTTTACTCAACACAATACATGGTTAGGGATCCAGCAGAGGGAGAGAGAGAAAGAAAGCACGTGTGCTAGGTAGTTCATTTTCAAAAATATATCCAGAGCTGTACAATTTAAAAGACTGGAGAGACCATATTGTTTCTCCTTTGTTTAAAAATATGTGTTTACTTTTGAATTACATATCATGGAACAGCAGAGGGTGATCTTTTCTGATGGTCTCAGAAGCTCAGACTGGTCCAGGAAAAGGTATCCGACTCGGTGCCACCCCATAGACGGCAGTCCACCAGGCTCCTCTGTCCCTGGGACTCTCCAGGCAAGAACACTGGAGTGGGTTGCCATTTCCTTCTCCAATGCATGAAAGTGAAAAGTGAAAGTGAAGTCGCTCAGTGGTGTCTGACTCTTAGTGACCCCATGGACTGCAGCCCACCAGGCTCCTCCATCCACAGGATTTTCCAGGCAAGAGTACTGGAGTGGGGTGCCATTGCCTTCTCCATAGAGTGAGAAGAGAAGGCACCAAATCAAACACTGAGGAATAGTAACTTTAAGGAATAGGCAGAAGAAAGGAAATTGGCAAGGAGGTCTGAGAAGCAGTGATGAAGAGGTAGGAAGAAATCCAGGAGAGTTGGCATCTCCAAAGCCCAGGGTAAAGATCAATCCAAATGTTCCTGGTGATTGAAATAGCAGAAGAACAGAAAAGTCTCCACCAGAACTAGAAACAAGAAGGTCAGTAACTTTGACAAAAGCAATTTCAGAAAAAACAGTAGAGGCAGAAACCAGACTGCAGTGGGTTGGAGAATGAGCAGCTCTTAAGGAAGAGATGATAATGGGCAAAGACAAGGATCTGGCAGTGAAGAAAAAAAATGTAAGGATGTAGAGGAGGATGGAAAATGTTTATGGTAGGAGATTTAAGCATCACTAAAATAGTTTAATAGGAAAACAGCAGTAAAGGGAGATAGTATAAAAGGGAAAGAAAGATTTAATTAGTGTAATTAAATGCAGAACCCATCAGAAAAGATAATCGTGCACAGAAGTATGGTGGATACTGTTGGTGCTCCACCCAAGCAGGTACCACCAACCCCTGGCTACTGTGAGTACTGGCTGCTAACAGCTTACTGCTGGTGCTTTTCTTTGGAAAAATCTCTTTTCTCCAAATAGGAGCTGCCTCAAAGAATGGTATGTCTGCCTCTTCCCAGGGCAGCTGGCAGACAATGACCAATTGACAGAAAGTTACAAAAAGCCAGCCTTTGCCCCAACCTAGGACCAAATCCATGATGCAATTTATGCTCCAGAGCTCCCTATGGGATTAGACTGTGAGACCACATGCTTGCTTAGCCCCTCATTCTGCCTGTTTTCCTGTTTTCCTAATCCCTTTCTGCTAAAATAAATCCTCAGTAAATTACAAAAATTCCTGTCTCTGGCATCACTTCCTGGGAATCTCCTTGAATATCAAGAGAAAGTTGCTCATGCATTAGAAAGGGAGGAGGGAAGGGAGGAAAGAATGCACAAGGCTTCTAGGGTTGAGGGCAGGCATTACATTGAGGAATGCTTCTCTAATTAACGCTGCTCTAGAAGTAAAGGAGAAGGTGGGGGTATCTCCTATGAGCATGGTGTGAGGTGATGGGTATAGGAACTTGAGAAGACTTAGAAGGTGTGAGATACTAACTGTGGGAGGAGACAGAAAAGGAAACCAACCACTTACTAGAGAGATGTAGGGGAATTAATTAGATGAGGTTCAATAACAAATACTTTGATCCCACCTTCTCCCAAATCTAGTTAAACTCCTATTTTGAAAAAACTAAAGAGTAGGACAAAGAGGAAATTCTGCTGTCATTAATGATTTCACAGTATATGATTGTTCTTAGATCTTGAGTTTCCCTGGTAGCTCAGATGATAAAGAATCTGTCTTCAACGCAGGAGACCCAGGTTCAATCCATATCAGGAAAGTCCCCTAGAAAACTCCAGTATTCATGCCTGGAGGATTCCATGGACAAAGGAGACTGGAGGGCTACAGTCCATGGGGTCGCAAAAGGGTCGGACATGCCTGAGCAATTAACACTTTCAGATTTTGAATTTATAAAAACTATACAATGAAAATTTGTTAATTATAAATTGAATTCAAAAATTTTCTGCTTTCATCTTCAACATTCACAGTAAAATTTCCTTTTTGCAGGTCATCAATAATGTCCCAGTTTTTCTATGCAGTGGACACCTTCTGTCTTTATGTTCTTGATCTTTCTGGGGCGTTTGACCTTGTTGATCATTTTCTTCTTGAAACTTCTTCCCTTGGCTTCAGTGTGTCATCATATCCCTATTTTGCCTCCTATCTCTAAAGATATTCCTTCATATGCACTCTCATGTATATACCTCTTTTTATTTTTCTCCCCGTCTCTTCAGCAGTACTCCCCCAGGGCCCCTCCTCCACTTTCTGACTTATCACTCTCTATATCTTCTAGGGTGAAATCATTCACTTTGGCAGCATTTTTTGCAATGATCACTCTAAAATGTATATCTCTAGCTTAGATTTGTCTCCTGAGCTCCAGATATATAAATATAAATATATAAAATGAATCATCGCCTAAACATGCCTTATGTGTATCCTCAGTCACTTTAGTCATGTCTGACTCTTTGCAACCCTGTGGACTGTTACCCACCAGGCTCCTCTGTTCATGGGGTTCTCCAGGCAAGAATACTGAAGTGGGTTGCCATTTCCTACTCCAGGGGATCTTCCTGACCAAGGGATCAAACCTGTGTCTCCTGCATTGCAGGCAAATTCTTTACCCCTGAGTCACTGAGAAAGCCTTAGAGACCTCAAACTCAGCAAATCTAAAACTCAATTCATCCTTCCATTCAATTTTCACTTTTTGAAGTTGGACTGTGAAGAAAGCTGAGTGCCAAAGAATTGATGCTTTTGAACTGTGGTGTTGGAGAAGACTCTTGAGAGTCCCTTGGACTGCAAGGAGATCCAACCAGTCCATTCTGAAGGAGATCGGTCCTGGATGTTCTTTGGAAGGACTGATGCTAAAGCTGAAACTCCAGTACTTTGGCCACCTCATGCGAAGAGTTGACTCATTGGAAAAGACTCTGATGCTGGGAGGGATTGGGGGCAGGAGGAGAAGGGGACAACAGAGGATGAGATGGCTGGATGGCATCACTGACTCAATGCACATGAGTTTGGGTGAACTCCAGGAGTTGGTGATGGACAGGGAGGCCTGGCGTGCTACAATTCATGGGGTCACAAAGAATCGTACACAACTGAGCGACTGAACTGAACTGAACTGAACTGAACTGAATCATGGAGACAGACCTCACCAATACTTTGTATCTAATCCAGAACCCTATGGTAGTGGTGGTGGTTTATTCTATAGTTACCCTAAATGCTTCTCTTTTTCTCACTCCCATATCCAATCATTTACCAGGTCCAATAAGTTATACATTCTGAATATTTCTAAAATCTCTCCCTTCCACTGTTTACTATTGCTTTACACTATCATACTTTCTCATGTTTATGAAGCAAAATCTTTACTGCCTGGAATATCTCCCATCTTCCTCCATCTTCTCTCATCTCCCTTATGGAAATCTGAGAAAACCATGTTCCTGTTTAAAACACATCAATGGTGTTCAGTGTATTTGAAACAAAATCCAAATGCCTTAATACATTTTCAAACCTTTCATGATCTGGCCCTTGCTATGTAACTAACTTCATCTCTCACCGTTATTTCTCTTCCATTGTTTTTTCTGAATCCCCAAACTACTTACAGTTCTGTGCCTCTGTTAGACTTTCCCTTGGTTCCATGAAATTTCACATGTATTTCTTTAGCCTAGAATGCTCTTTTCCAGTGTACTTTTGCAATAACTACCCATTGTCAAAATTGGTACAGATGTCACCTCTCCTAGGAAGATTTCCTGACATTTGTCCCGACAGCTGAACCCACCTTAGCTCAGTCGGTGTCCCTCCAGCATAGCACTGATTCCATTATGCTGCTGACTGGTGGAGAGATGAAACTGTAACTGAGATGTTTCTTGATTCTACAACAATTTCTCTATGGTACAGTATTGTCTCTCATGATAGACTAAATATTTCTCAATATTGAGTTCCTTTTAGGAATTAAAGCAAATCCTACTGTGGGACATACACACTGCAAAGCAGAAAAGAGCCATTTCTGTATCCACATAACTCCTTTTAATGAAACAATGAAGTACAAAGGATAACTAGATAATAAAATAGATGTTTAAAAAAAATTCTGTCACTCATAGACTCCAGGACAAGTATTACTGGTTGTAAGGACACACGGCATGGGAAGATCCAATCCACCAAAGCTTTCTGGGCCCTTCTGATGGTGCTCACAACCTCTCCAGAAGTCTCATGAACCTGTAGCCAAGGCTCACTTGTCATTACCTCTCAAGGAACAGAGATGCTTCTGCTCCTAATTCCATCCTTTCACCTAAGAAGTTCTTGAAAGCCCACAGACTCCATATGGATATTCAGTACACGTGTATCCTCTTTTGATGGGAGAGTTTCGGTTTGTCTTTTGCAAACCAAAATTATCATTTGTAGACTAATTCCAGAAAGATGCCAGACCATTCCTGTCCATCTGAAATTTGCGAGTGTTGTGGCTGTTGTGTATACATACATGGAGGCAACCTCCTCACCTTCCCTTCTTCACTCCTATCCCCTGGCTTTTCTCTCAGCCTCTCCTTTCCCCTAAGAGTTGGGACCTAGAAAGGCACGCTTCTTCAGCCCCTGTACTGGGCTTCCTTTTCCAGAAGGTCAGGGCCATTGTTCTATCTAAGGAATGGATTTCTTTTCCTCAATCTCTCCCTCACCCGCCCCTGACATTAATGCTTTGAAGGCATCTGAGGATCATCTGTTGGCTGAGTGATCACGTTCAGACTATGGCCGAGTGATGACTCACACTCTTGTGGTCTCCCTGTGTTTACCATGGATATTCTATTCCAGCTGGATTTCCCTTTCCCCAGGACATGTAGAGCTAAGTGATTTCTCCATTTTCCTCCTTCTCCCCCAGCATGCTTCATATGACCCTTTCATCACCAATATTCTCTCTAAAAGGTGTATATGTGTATGCATGGGTTTGTGTGCTGTAAAGCAGGGATATGCAAATTCAGCCTGTGGCTAGTTTTGTATGGCTTACGAACTAAGAATCAAGTTTATATGTTTAAAAGTTGTTTGAATAAAAAAAAAAAAAAGGAAGAAGAAGGGGATACAAGAGAAACCATATGTGACCTGAAAGATAAAAGATATTTATCTGGCCATTTACAGAAAAAAAAAAAAGTTTGCCAACTTCTATTCTTAAAACTCAATATTCAGAAAGCTAAGATCATGGTATCTGGTCCCATCACTTCATGGCAAATAAATGGGGAAACAATGGAAACAGTGACAGACTTTATCCTGCAGATGGTGACTGCAGCCATGAAATTAAAAGATGCTTGCTCCTTGGAAGAAACGTTATGACCAACCTAAACCGCATATTAAAAGCAGAGGTGTTACTTTGCGGACAAAGGTTTGTCTAGTCAAAGCTATGGTTTTTCGAATAGTCATGTATGGATGTGGACTATAAAGAAAGCAGAGCACTGAAGAATTGATGATTTTGAACTGTGGTGTGGGAGAAGAGTCTTGAGGGTCCCTTGGACTGCAAAGAGATTGAACTAGTCCATCCTAAAGGAAATCAGTCCCGAATATTCATTGGAAGGATTGATGCTGAAGCTGAAACTCCAATACTTTGACGACCTAATGCAAAGAACTGACTCATTGGAAAAGACCCTGATGCTGGGGAAAATTGAAGGCGGGAGAAGAAGAGGATGACAGAGGATGAGATGGTTGAATGGTATCACCAACTCAATGGACGTGAGTTTGAGTAAACTCTGGGAGCTGGTGATGGACAGGGAGGCCTGGCTTGCTGCAGTCCATGGGGTTGCAAAGAGTCAGACACGACTGAGTGACTGAACTGAACTGAACTGAACTTCTATTCTATACTAAAGTATGGTTCTAAGTTAGAGTGAAAGTCGCTCAGTTGTGTCCAGTTCTTTGTGACCGCATGGACTGTAGCCCACAAGGCTCCTCTATCCATGGGATTCTCCAGGTAAGAATAATGCAGTGGGAGCCATTCCCTTCTCCAGGGGATCTTCCCGGCTCAGGGATCAAACCCAGGTCTCCCACGTTGCAGGCAGATTCTTTACCATCTGAGCCACCAGAGAAGTCCATGAGTCAATCAGACAGACATGAATTTATAGTCAAGCTCTGTCACTTGCTAGCTATGTGACCCTGGACACAGTGTTTAACATTGCTGAACCTCAGTTTTCTCATCTGTAACATAAATTAATAATTAACTCCAATGACTAATGGGAAGGCAAAAATGACATATTATATAAAGTATTTATCATACTGTCTATGAGTAAGAAGAGTAGAATAAATAGTAGCTATTTTTGTTATTGTTATTTTTGATTGGTGGGGGAAGTCTAACACACCTTGTATGCTTACACAGGAAAAGGTGACACACAGGAAAGGCAATGCACTTTCAGACCAATGTGAAATGTGAAAGTCACTCAGTACTGTCTGACTCTTTGCAACCCCAGGGACTATACAGTCCATGGAACTCTCCAGGCCAGAACACTGGAGTGAATAGCCTTTCCCTTCTCCAGGGAGCAAACCCAGATCTCCCACATTGCAGGCAGGTTCTCTACCAGTTGAGCCACAAGGGAAGCCTAAGGCTGGCCCACTGAGTTGGCTGGGAATCAAAACCAGGCCAACTGCTTGGAAGGCAGCTATGCTCACCCTTATACCACTGCCAAATCTCCTAACTCTCCTGTGATTGGATCTATATCTTCACTCTCAAAAAGAAGAACAAATGCTTCCATATATGGTTCCAAACTGTTTCGATGGAAGAAGATTTTAGAGTTATATTTTCCAGAGTAATCCTCTCTCCTCCATATTTATCCTCAATGTTAATATCCATTCAATCACTGAAGCTTACCTAATTTACCTATGAATTATTTTCAAATCTCTCCCCTTGACACTAATGTCACTGCCATGGGCTCTCATTATCTCTTGCCCAAACAATGGTCTTCTATCTTCTTGCCTGTGCTGTGCTGTGCTTAGTTGCTCAGTCATGTCCAACTCTTTGTGACGCCATAGACTGTAGCTTGCCAGGCTCCTCCGTCCATGGGACTTTCCAGGCAAGAATACTGGAGTGAGTTGCCATGCCCTCCTCCAGGGGATCTTCCCAACCTGGGGACTGAACCCAGGTATCCCACATTGCAGGTGGATTCTTTACCATCTGAGCCACCGGGGAAGCCTATCTTCTTGCCTAACTTCTGCAGACTTTACTCATATTGCTGCTGGAGTTATCCACCCAAGCCACCATTCTCACCAGCCTGTGACCTTCCTTCCAGTCACCTCATCTCTTGTCACTGTCCAGCTCATTGCTCTACTGACAACAACATCAAACTGCTTACAGCTCCCCATCCACACTCAACTATATTGTTCAGGGCCATTATCCTTTGCTTGTGTTATTCCTTCTACCTAACCCCTTCTTTTTTAATAATAAAACTGCTACATGGTTACAACTGACAATTAAGAATGCAAAAAGAATTAAAAGAAAATTATATAGTACCCAAATTCTAATCCCTCAGAGATAATTACTATTAATATTTTGATGTATTTGTTTCTATTTTTATCCATATACACACAATAATTTATAGAATTTGGGGCATGCATACTCTTTGAATCTTAAGCTCTTGGTATTTCACTGTTATTATGTTTTTGATCAACACAAATTTATCTTGTTCAACCAAATATGCAATAAGCTATCCTTTGCAATTATTGTCATTTAAACTGTAATAAACCATAGAAAATTGACAGTCGTGGTTTTCTCAGCCATTTACTCTTTTGGGCAACAGATTTTCTCATTTCATTCAGAGGAATTTCTGTAAAAGCAAGCATGCCTTGGGCACTGCCCAGAAAAGTGGAGCAATTATCTTTCACTGGGGCATGGAATGAAAAGAAAATTCTGGGAACATCAAATCTTTCCTCCTCACAATAAGTTTAGTTATAGAGACAAGTTGCAATTTGGTTAAAGTTAAGTGGCAATTCTGGGAGTAATGTGGATATTTGAACTGACTTTGCCGTAAAATTGTACGTGCATGTCTGCTAAGTCGCTTCAGTCATGTCCAACTCTGTGCAACCCCATGGACTGCAGCCTGCCAGACTCCCCTGTCCATGGGATTCTCCAGGCAAGAATACTGGAGTGGGTTGCCATCCTCCTTCCAGGGGATCTTCCCAACCCAGGGATCGAACCCACATCTTTTATGTCTCCTGCATTGGCATGCAGGTTCTTAACCATTAGCACTATCTGGGAAGCCTATAAAATTGTACACACTAACTTAAATCTCCTTGACTTATCTCAGTGTTCATGAAAAGACTGGCATGAGTCTCCGTAACATCACTGTCACCAAGAAGCTCTTAAGATCAATGGTCACATTTCATCATCAATGAAATTGATTCAGATTTGATTCTGTTCTGTGAGAAATAATGGCTCCTTAAATATGTTTCACAAAAGAAATACCACAGTCAAAAAAAGGAAAGGAGTAGACGGTCCTCTTTATTCTAAATGCAAATTATTAAATGTTCTGAGAACTCTGTACTGAATAAAACTAAAATCTGTTTAAATTCCTAGGAGATGGCATAAGTAAATAAAGACTGCAGCACTGAATTAAGATGACCTGGGTTAATTTGGGCTTTGCCATCTTCTTATCAAATGTTTTGAAGTATTATATAATCTTACTAAGACTTCGTTTCATAATTTGAAAAAATGATTGTGATTATTTAAAAAATGAACTTAAAAATAACCTAGAAAGCTAGAATAATAATAGCCTGAGTATACAAACAAGATTGACTCTTTAAACTGATTATGCAGGTTAAATGAAATAATGTATGTAAGTTCAGTTCAGTTCGGTCACTCCGTCGTGTCCAACTCTTTGAGACCCCATGAATCGCAGCACGCCAGACCTCCCTATCCATCACCAACTCCCAGAGTTCACTCAGACTCATGTCCATCGAGTCAGTGATGCCATCCAGCCATCTCATCTTCTGTCGTCCCCTTCTCCTCCTGCCCCCAATCCCTCCCAGCATCAGAGTCTTTTCCAATGAGTCAACTCTTCACATGAGGTGGCAAAAGTACTGGAGCTTCAGCTTTAGCATCAGTCCTTCCAAAGAAATCCCAGGGCTGATCTCCTTCAGAATGGACTGGTTGGATCTCCTTGCAGTCCAAGGGACTCTCAAGAGTCTTCTCCAACACCACAGTTCAAAAGCATCAATTCTTCGGTGCTCAGCCTTCTTCACAGTCCAACTCTCACATCCATACATGACTACTTGAAAAACCATAGCCTTGACTAGATGGACCTTAGTCGGCAAAGTAATGTCTCTGCTTTTGAACATGCTATCTAGGTTGGTCATAACTTTCTTCCAAGGAGTAAGCATCTTTTAATTTCATGGCTGCAGTCACCATCTGCAGTGATTTTGCAGCCCAAAAAAATAAAGTCTGACATTGTTTCCCCATCTATTTCCCATGAAGTGATGGGACCAGATGCCATGATCTTAGTTTTCTGAATGTTGAGCTTTAAGCCAGCTTTTTCACTCTCCACTTTCACTTTCATCAAGAGGCTTTTTAGGTCCTCTTCACTTTCTGCCATAAGGGTGGTGTTATCTGCCTATCTGAGGTTATTGATATTTCTCCTGGCAATCTTGATCCAGCTTGTGTTTCTTCCAGCCCAGCATTTCTCATGATGTACTCTGCATATAAGTTAAATAAGCAGGGTGACAATATACAGCCTTGACGTACTCCTTTTCCTATTTGGAACCAGTCTGTTCTTCCATGTCCAGCTCTAACTGTTGCTTCCTGACCTGCATACAGATTTCTCAAGAGGCAGATCAGGTGGTCTAGTATTCCCATCTCTTTCAGAATTTTCCACAGTTTATTGTGATCCACACATTTAAAGGCTTTGGCATAGTCAATAAAGCAGAAATAGATGTTTTTCTGGAACTCTCTTGCTTTTTCGATGATCCAGTAGATGTTGGCAATTTGATCTCTGGTTCCTCTGCCTTTTCTAAAACCAGCTTGAACATCTGGAAGTTCACGGCTCACGCATTGCTGAAGTCTGTCTTGGAGAATTTTGAGCATTACTTTACTAGCATGTGAGATGAGTGCAATTGTGCAGTAGTTTGAGCATTCTTTGGCATTGCCTTTCTTTGGGATTGGAATGAAAATTGACCTTTTCCAGTCCTGTGGCCACTGCTGAGTTTTCCAAATTTGCTGGCATATTGAGTGCAGCACTTTCACAGCATCATCTTTCTACCACTGCGTCCGAGGCCAGGGGCAGCGACTGAGAGGAGCTACCCTGCATCCGAGGTCAGGGGCGGCCGGGAGGAGACACCCTGTGCTGGAGGCCAGGGGCGGCAGCCGGGAGGAGCAACCCCACGTCCAAGGAGCTGTGGCTGTGCGGGCCCAAGAGGGCTTAGAGGAGCTATCCCACACTGAAGGTCAGGAAGGGTGGCGGTGAGGAGATACCCTTAGTCCAAGGTAAGGAACAGCGGCTGCACTTTGCTGGAGCAGCCTTGAAGAGATAACCCACGCCCAAGATAACAGAAACCCAAGTAAGATGGTAGGTGTTGCAAGAGGGCATCAGAGGGCAGACACACTGAAACCATACTCACAGAAAACTAGTCAATCTAATCACACTAGGACCAGAGCCTTGTCTAACTCAATGTATGTAAAGTACAAGGCAAAATGTAGAGGATGTAGAAAAGCGATTGATTTAACTTAGCCTTCCTCAATTATATGTGAAAATGGCACACTGTTTATTGTTTTTCAAATAATGCTTATTTAAAAACCAATGGAACACACTTACACAAACTGACCTAAACTCAGAATTAGGCGTGCTTTCAAAAGTTGTGGAAAGATGGAAAGAAACGGGGAAAGTAGAACAAAGACAGAACTTGTAACTATATCTTTACTGTTTGAAAATTTATAAGGAGAATGTATTATTCTAGAGGAGAAACAATTTCTAAAGAAGAAGAAGGACAAATTAGACCTTATTAGACTATTCCTCCTATACTATACCACTATTTTATATGCTAGGAAAAAAAAAAAAAAGCTGCTTCACAGTTAAAAGGCCAGCATCCAGAGGGTAGTGCATCAAGCTCTACAAATGAAGATAAGGTAAGGCAACACTTGCCTATGTAAGAGCTTTCCTAGGCAGAGTGTGGGCTACTTAATCTCTATTATTCTAACTCTGGTCCAGTGTTTGGAACCAGAAAAAGGGTCGACCAACAATAACTAACAGACTAACAGAGAAAAGAAAAACATAAGAGAGTAAGGACCAACTGGGTTCATCCTAGTTTTTTTCACTTGGCATACATCTCAAAGACACTCTTAACAAGCTGAGAAGAAGGATGGATGGGTCATCTGTTAAGCCTCATCCTTTATCTAAAAAGAAAAAAGTCAGCATTTCCAACTCCAAGATCTATTAACAAAGTATTTTCTACATTCAGCATTCTCCATTTGTCTCCCCTCACTCACACACACACACACACACACACACACAGAGGCGGAAGCACACACATATGGGTGCAAGCACACGCACACACACATACATGCAATTTCTTAAAACCCAAGTTTATTTTTAGGCTAGAGAGATTGGATGTTCCAGATCAGGGCCCTCTGCTCCTGAACAGACATTCTAAAAGGGCTTCCTTGCCAGATATAAAAAGGCCCCTGTATAATTTATTAGAGGAACTTTCACAAAGCTTTGATTACTTTTTAACCAGAAAGTGAAAAAAATATCCAAGAATCCTGATCAGATTCAGTATTGTACTTGGCACATGGAAATCTGTAAAGGCTAGGAATTCTCAGTAATCCTCAGCTCTACAGGCTGTTCATCCACAGCACACCATGAAGGAAGGTTCGAGTTAGCTGGCATTCAGTTTCCTCTCTTCTCTGCAAATGTGCAATTCCATTTCCCTAAATAATAGGGGAGTTTGGGCCAAAGAAAACTCAAAACAATACATTCGTTTAATAGCTCTAATGGCTCTACTAAGGCCTGCCAATGAAAATGCTGGCTAAATTGTTCCAGAGAGCCTTCTACCGGAGCTAAACAAAAGCCTCCAAATCTCTACCCACCACCTCCTCCTTCCTGCCACTCAATTTTTTTTTCTTTCTTTCATTTATTTATATATTTTTTTCATTTTGGCCTTTTCCAAGAGGAGCATGTAAAGTACCCAAAGAATGTTCTCTCTTTTAATATGGATTATATTTGGGGTACAGATTAATGTTTACTTTTCATGGGTAGGGTGAGCATATTTTCAAACCAAAAATCAAGATGTGGTTTTATAGTATAAGTATACTTTATAAAACAATAGAATAGAAGAGTTGAAATCACAAATGTTCTGAAAAACTCACGTAGGGTCAACCTTCATTACTAAGGACAAAAACATGTCTGAGGTTATATGTTGCATTTTCTTTCAAAAATCTTTTTTTTGTGAACTTAACATTTCCTAGCACTGTGCAAGGCACTTGGGATGACACTGAGATAGTTTAACTAAGAAAAAAGGTCTCCACTCTAGACAATGATTAACAAATAACTCCCATCCCCTCTTCTCCCAAGGAAAAGGGTCATGATGACCCTTTGGAGCAGACCAAAAGAAGAGGTTGCTGGTCATAATGAAAGAAAGAAAAATGAGAAAGAGTGAAAGAAGCTAGGGCCAGAATATAAAATGAGAAAAAAAGCAAAAGAGTAGGCAAAGAAAGAGAAAATAGAGATGTTCATAATAGGGAAGGCTACCTGCCATTAAATTGCTATTGTACATTAGACAAATCTTTTCTACCCTTGTATAAGAAAAGCAATTAAAACCAGCTGGAATTAGATCTCATGCTCTCTCACCTTCAAAGTATCAAGAGAAAGTCATGAAATTCTTTCAAAAGAATGCAATGCTGTCACTACAATTTGGAACATGTCTTCAGGTTTTCTCATCCAATATAGTTTCTGTTAAAACCCCAAGAGTCTCTTATTTTTATTATAATTCATGTGACATATAAACAAATCATGATACCACTTTCCACTGGTTCAGATCCAGGTACTTAGACCTGGAGGAATCTGTCATTGATTCAGCAATTCAAAAATCACGGAAGGAGCAAGTCAAAAATGGTGTTAGGTACATGTTTATAGAGGAGAGATTTTGAGCAAGCCATGGGGAAGCTTTGGCCTGAAGCAATGTACAAGTCTTGCAACCTATCTCTTTACATCCAGGTTGTCTCCCTACCAAGCCATCCTACACCCTGCTGCTCATATCATATCAGTCTCTGCTCAGAAAACCAAATGTGGCTCTTCATTTTCCAGTAACTAGTTTCAAAATCCTTAGTTTTGTGTTGAAGATCTTTTATGCTCTTGCTTTTGGCCTCTTCTTTCTCTATCTTTCTGTAAGTACCCTGATCCACTTGAATGACATTGCTCTCTACTCCCTAAATATACCTGGAGATTATCTACAAACTTTCACTTGTGCTGTGTCCATTGTCAGAAATCCCAAAACTTCACCTACCAAGTCTTATCAATCCATCAACATCCAGATGAATTTTTGCCCTCCTTTAGAAGTATGACCTAATGCCCTCCTCTTCACTCCTGTTATACTATATCTACAATGAAACTTCATTGCTTTGTTGCTTTTTTTCTAAGTTGCTAAGTCATGCCTGACTCTGTGACCCCATGGGCTATAGTCAGTCAGGCTCCTCTGTCCATGGGATTTACCAGGCAAGAATACTGGAGTGGGTTGCCATTTCCCTCTTCAGGGGATCTTCCTGATCCAGAGATCGAAACTGTGTCTCTTGCATTGGCAGGTGGGTCTTTTACCACTGAGCCACCAGAGCCTAATTCCCACCTCTTCACTCATATTGTACTATCTTTACCTTATTTTAACCTGTAACCACATTTTACCTTCCTTCATGTTTATATTTGTACTCACCCCCCTGCCACATTGTGAGTTCATCGACTATGTGTCTTACTTCTTTTTTCTCCCATGAAGAACTGAGGTTCTCATTGAATACACTCAGCACTGACTAATTTTACAAATAGTGAATCTAGATCTTTATGTATCCAAAATGAGTCACTGAGAATTTTCAAACTTTTCTATGCACTACTATCACCTCTAAGATTTATTTAATAATATATTTGGTTAGATTATAGACATGAGAATTTTTAAAAACCTGATGATTCTGGTGTACTACAAAACTTACAAGGCCATAATCTATAAAATTTTAATGATGAAAAAATTGTGTTAGTGATTCCAAATATTTAAGTTCGCCTACAGATTCTACCAACTTTCCCATCTGCAGTCCATGCTAACAAAATCTAATTTGTTTGCCCAATATTCCCCATTTGCCCTTTCATCAAATTGGTTACTCCAAGTAACTAACAAGTAGAGAGCCAACCTTTCTGAGAAAGTATCTGTTTGGAGATATTTGCTAGCTATTTAAATTTAGAGCTTAACCAATTGCCAGTCTTAAATTCTAAATTCAGGTTGTCTAAACTCGTAGCTGGGCATCCCTTAGTTTAAGTCGCTTAGGACCCCAAGCCTTGCTTTCCCTGACAAAATATAGAAACAAAGAAATAAGCAAAATCAGTACCTCTTAAAAATTCTATGGTTACCTCTCCAAAATGTGATAGCCCCCAAAGAAATTCTCCATTAATTTATACAACTGTCACTTTACAATTGTGTTTGTTGTCAGAGTCCCTTTCATAGTCTCAATAGCAGAGTGCATCAACAAGAAATCTTTTTATATGGGTACCACAGAGGAAGAAAGAATATTGAAGCAAAGTTGTTTCATGTTATTTACTCTGATTCCCTGGTTTCAGAATTGATGACAAACTTCACTTGGCACTCTTGGATCTGTGAATTCTGGGTCTCCAAGATTCATTCCTGGTAACGTCAGGTTAACTCAGGGCATTTGGCAGCACTGTACGAGGTGCTGTGAGTAACATTAGTTTTGCAACCTCATTTGTCATATAATTAAATTATTATATAATGAAAACTATGTACCACACAATAAAAGGTTCGTTCTCCTACTGTGGTACAGTATACTTAAGCATAAAACGGCCACAAGGGACGATTGGAAATGACATGGAAAGGTCAGCCTTAAAATTATTTTAATTCATTTAGAAAAAACAACAATAAAAAGAAGAACAAACCCAGGAAGAATTAATTTCCAAACCGAAGGGACGAAGGAAAGTTGAGTGGAAAACAGGAAATTAAAGGAGGGGAAAACAAACACTAGGACAGAGAAACAGAAAGAGAACGGGCCTTAGAGATGGGGCAGTTGTCACAATTCCCTATGATAAATTACACAAAGTGGTCATTGAGAGTCATTAATATTTGCTATTATTCCAAGATGACTAGCCAAACTTGAGAATTCCCAGTGCCTACACGTCATCGTGGTACCCTGAATGTTTTAGGGTAGCTATAGGGCAGTATTTTCAAACACTGGATTGTGGACAATTCTTGTTATGAAACAAGTTTAGTGGGTTGCTAATCAACAAGTATTTTTTAAAAAAGAATAGAAAGGGAAATATCAGCACTGTTAACAGTAAGTATTACATTTGGAAACTTTGGGTTTACACATAAACGTAAATATACCCATATACACATACTGGGTTGCCAGACAAAATGTTCTTTCTAACTGGGAGTTAGGGTAAAAACATGAAAGATATAGGAGCTATTGTTCTACTTCTTGAATCATTTTCTGTTTTCTTAGAGAGCTCATATTTTCCCTCCTCTCTTCTGACACATGAGCAGTCCCCAAAATTTAGTCCTCAGTTCTTTGCTCTGTTATGTATATGCTGTGCCCATGGAAATTTTAACTACACCTGCCAATTCCAAGAGGATCTATAAGAAATTTCTGTCTCCCAAATGTCTCTCTTTCCAGATTACAATCATCTGGCCTCAGGTACCTATTGAATAGCACTCCCCTGTCAATCCCCAAAATGAATGTACCTAGAAGTAAAATCATCTGGATCCAAAGTCTGATACCATCATCTACTGACTGTGTCACTTTGGGGAAATAAATCTCTGGAAGTTTCAATTTCTTCATCTATCAAATATAGATAATAATATTTTATTGTATTAAAATAATAATGTATATTAAGTATAATGGCTTTTTGAATACATTATGTGCTTCATAATACCTAATATTTCCCTGCCCCCTCAAACCAAATTCCTCCTCAATTTCCAAATTTTTACAAAATGCAACATTTCTCCAGAACTTGAATTATTGGAATAATTCTCGATTCCTTGCCCTCCCTTCATCCTACATCATTTACTAAGTCCTATTGATCCTATCAGGTCTAATTTATTTCCAAACTTCTACATCCCTTATCGTCTCTATTGATCTATCAGTATCCACTGACTTCACTTTCTTTCTGGTGTCTCTTGATTCTCAGACTGAGTCCCATCTAGAGTCAAGGTAGAAGAATTTATCAGCAAATCATTCATCTCAGAGGTAAGCATTAAGCCACTCTCATGAAGTGCTCCAGCTACCACTAAGCCAATTACCCCTCAGCAAGTGATTATCTCCCTATGCTTCAATGTCCTCATCTGTGAACAGAGATAATAGTTTTTCTTCACTCATTTAGTTATTGTGAAGATTAGACATAAAGCACTTAGACTAGTGCCTGGTGAATAGTAACTGCTCATTGAGAGTTTTTTCTTCTTCCTCTTCTTTTCTACTTCCTTCTTCTCCACCTTTTCCATCTTCCTCTTGTTAGGGGTTATTGTTGTGATTGTTAATGTCATTAATCTCATATATCTTGCTTTCCATGTTCCACTTCATTAAGTCCTCCATAGACCAGTGGTTTTCAAACTCTGTTCTAAGAGCCATAGGCCCCCAAGAAGCTACTCAGGGACTGCTGAAGAAAGGAAGAACATGCTGAGAGGTGTGTCTCCAGGTCACTAATAAGAAAACTCTGTGTGTACTTTGGGGGGCTGTTTTTTTTAATTGATTTCACTAAAAAAATGATTTTTTAATTTTTTAAATTGATTTCACTAAACAGAATAGTTCCATTGCTAAAATAAGACTTGAACAACCCTTTTAGACCACTAGACCACTATCAGTATCCATTGACTTCACTTTCTTTCTCCCTACCCATCATGTTAATCAGTCATTTATCTTGAAATTTGATTCTCTGCTTCTCCTTGCATGCTGCTGCTGCTGCTAAGTCACTTCAGTCGTGTCCGACTCTGTGCGACCCCATAGACGGCAGCCCACCAGGCTCCACCATTCCTGGGATTCTCCAGGCAAGAACACTGGAGTGGGTTGCCATTTCCTTTTCCAATGCATGAAAGTGAAAAGTGAAAGTGAAGTCGCTCAGTCGTGCCTGACTCTTAGCGACCTCATGGACTGCAGCCTACCAGGCTCCTCCATCCATGGGATTTTCCAGGCAAGAGTACTGGAGTGGGTTGCCATTGCCTTCTCTGTCTTTGCATGCAGTGCTCTATAAATATTTCAAGTTGAATCAATTCCAGCACTTGTTCTTCTCTCCAGGTTCCTGAGAGCTGATGATAATAAAACATACATATACTACTAATTCTGATCTTCAGCCTCAGTGGAATGTTCACTGCTGCCTAGCAATCCAACATGTCTCAGTAAGCTCCTTCCTCCATTTCCTTCACGACTGAAAATCCTTATTCCCCACTTAAACCATCACCAAGGCTAAATGCCACTCAACCATAAAAGATTTGCTTCCCAACTTAATGGAAATATAGAACCTGCATGGCAACACTTGATTGAATTTCCTCCTTCTCAGTTACAGACAACTTCTCCTCTACCAGGGCAACAGATCCTATCACTTTCTACCTATTCATAATTCCTTTCGTTAATCACCCCCTCCTCACTCTGTATATTGAAACATTCATGTTCTCCTAGCTCTCCTCCATTTTTAGAGAAATATTTTCATTACTCTTAACATTCAACTCTCTTTTGCTATCTCAGTCAAGGTTCTTCAAAAAGATCATCATTTTCACCTCCTATTCACTCTTCTATCACTGTCATCTGTACTTTACACCCCCATAGCGTTAAATTTGCCAATGATCTCTCTGTAGTCTCAAATTCAATTGAGATTTCTCTATGCTTATTTTGTTAGACCTCTATGCTACACTTGATGATTTATTTTACTCCATGTTCTTTTTCTTTTAAACAGATTTATTGCAATAAAATTTACATAATATACAATTTATCTGTTTGAAGGGGAAATTCAATGTTTTGAGTATATTCAGAAATATGTGCAGTTTTAGAATATTTTCATTATCATGAAGAGAAACCTTATATTGCTTAGCTACCATCTCCCTATTTCCCCCATCTTCCCCAACTCTGCTGCTGCTACTGCTGCTGCTAAGTCACTTCAGTCATGTCTGACTCTGTGGGACCCCATAGATGGCAGCCCACCAGGCTCCCACCATCCCTGGGATTCTCCAGGCAAGAACACTGGAGTGGGTTGCCATTTCCTTCTCCAATGCATGAAAGTGAAAAGTGAAAGTGAAGTCGCTCAGTCCGGTCCGACTCTTAGCGATCCTATGGACTGAAGCCCACCAGGCTCCTCCGTCCATGGGATTTTCCAGGCAAGAGTACTGGAGTGGGGTGCCACTGCCTTCTCCTCCCCAGCTCTAAGCAACCACTAATCTGCTTTCTGTCTCTATAGACTGGTCTATTCTGGACCTTTTGTATAGATGGAATCATAGAGTATGTGATCTTTTGTTATTGGCTTCTTTCACTTAATATAATACTTCAAGTTTCATTTATGCTGAGGCATGTATGCCAATACTTCATTTCTTTTTATGATTGAATAATATTCCATTGATGGACATACCATATTTTATTATCAACTTTGCAATCCTTTAAGAAATTATCTCCTCCATAATTTCTGTGACAACATACCCTCCTGGATTTCCTTTACCTGTTTTTCCCCCCAGTTTCATCAAAGTCTTTTTCTTCCAACTTCTCATAATTTAACTGTCTGGTGTTTACATTCTACAGACTTTCCATGGATGAATTCATCAAAATCTATAGCATCAGCTGTCACCAATTTGTTGATGACTGTTAAAGCAATACCTATGACTCACAGGCTATTCTCTAAGTTTCAAACTGCATAGCCAATTTTCTACTGGAAATTTTCACATGGGTATATTTTTCTGAATGTTTCAAATTTAGTTAGTCCAAGTTGAATTTATCTCTTACCTCCATGTCTTAATCCCTAACTAGCTATTTCTCATCAATTCTTCACTATGGTGAAATTGCCCACTACTTATTTATCTCTACCATAAATACGTGAGTCATCCCATCCCTAAGCTCCTCTTCAGTTTTTTTTTTTTTTTAAATCATTTCCCAAAGCCCATATAGACATTAATGCCCCTCACTGTTGTTGTTTAGTCTGAGTTGTGCCTGACTCTTTTGCAACCCCATGGACTATATCCTGACAGGCTCCTCTGTCCATGGGATTTCCCAGGCAAGAATACTAGAATGGATTGACATTTCTTTTCCAGGGAATCTTCCCAACCCAGGGATAGGAACCCACATCTTCTACAGTGCAGGTGGATTCCTTATTACTGAGCCACCAGGGAAGCACTAACCCTTCATACATGGCATTGTTTTCTCTCAGCTTTTACTGTCACTGCCTTCTTTTAGGCTAAGCCTTTGTCATTTCCTATGAATGTTACCAAAATAACCTTTACAATATCTGCCCCCCAATCCATTCTCCAAATAGGAAAAGGAGTACGTCAAGGCTGTATATTATCACCTTGCTTATTTAACTTATATGCAGAGTACATCATGAGAAACGCTGGACTGGAAGAAACACAAGCTGGAATCAAGATTGCCGGGAGAAATATCAATAACCTCAGATATGCAGATGATAGCACCCTTATGGCAGAAAGTGAAGAGGACCTAAAAAGCCTCTTGATGAAAGTGAAAGAGAAGAGTGAAAAAGTTGGCCTAAAGCTCAACATTCAGAAAATGAAGATCATGGCATCCGGTCCCATCACTTCATGGGAAATGGATGGGGAAGCAGTGGAAACAGTGTCAGACTTTATTTTTATGGACTCCAGAATCACTGCAGATGGTGACTGAAGCCATGAAATTAAAAGATGCTTACTCCTTGGAAGGAAAGTTATGATCAACCTAGATAGCATATTCAAAAGCAGAGACATTACTTTGCCGACTAAGGTCCGTCTAGTCAAGGCTATGGTTTTTCCTGTGGTCATGTATGGATGTGAGAGTTGGACTGTGAAGAAGGCTGAGCGCTGAAGAATTGATGCTTTTGAACTGTGGTGTTGGAGAAGACTCTTGAGAGTCCCTTGGACTGCAAGGAGATCCAACCAGTCCATTCTGAAGGAGATCAGCCCTGGGTGTTCTTAGGAAGGAATGATGCTAAAGCTGAAACTCCAGTACTTTGGCCACCTCATGCGAAGTGTTGACTCATTGGAAAAGACTGTGATGCTGGGAGGGATTGGAGGCAGGAGGAGAAGGGGACGACAGAGGATGAGATGGCTGGACGGCATCACGGACTCGATGGACGTGAGTCTGAGTCAACTCTGGGAGTTGGTGATGAACAGGGAGGCGTGGCGCACTGCGATTCATGGGGTTGCAAAGAGTCAGACACGACTGAGCGACTGAACTGAACTGAACTGAATCCATTCTCCTTATTTCTACAAAATGCTAATCTTGTCACATAATCTACTTAAATAATCTTCAATGGTTTCCCCAAAGTTTAGCACACATGATTCTTCATTATCTGCTTCTTGCCTAATTCTCTAGCATCAAGAGCTTTTCCCCCAATATATTTTTTTGCTCCAGCTTGAAATTCTTTGATTGCAATTTCACATTCATGTGCTCTTGACAAACTTCTCATTTTACCTAGAATGTATTTACTTATAAAAACAAACATTTATTTTACATAAATATATGAAATATATTTAGCTAGGTAAAGATCCATAGATATAAATATATTAATGCATGTTTTAATACCCTTTACCTAAATAACTCTTTCTTATCACTCAAAGTTCACCACATAGGGAGGTTTCCTCTAAGACATATTCCTGGCTGATGCAAATACTCTCATTGGTATTAATTAAGTATTGATCACATTACACTGTAAGTTTTTGAAGGCAGAACTTATCTCCCATTTAACTTTATGTCCTTTGAGTGCCTAGTACCTTGGTTGGCATATATTTGACCTTCAATAATGTTAAACAATTTATTTTACATTTTCTATGAAGTTTTCTTTCCCTTTCTCCCCAGTCTTCTTTGCATGATTCACCCAAGTACTTCTAGAATATTAACTGATACACTCTGTCACAATATCTATCATATTGCATGATAATTATTACCTTTACATACCCTAGTGTCATCACCAGTGCTTAGCACACAGTAGATGTTCAATAAGTACTTGCTCAATTAAGGAATACGTGAATGAAAATGAGTGCGTGAATGAAAGTCTTCGTCATAAGACCCAGTGTCTACCACTCCTAATAATTCAACTTGCACTTATGTCACTCTCCCTGGGTTCATTTCCTTATTACTTGCTGAGTAGCTTAAGCTCACCCAGAATTGGATCCCAACCTGAGCCTAATTCCTACACAGATCTCTTTCAGGGACTGAAATTTTAAATTTCGTCTTGATATCTGAGGTTCTAACAGTTTCGTTTGGTACCAGTTGCCCAACTGTCTACCTGCATGTCTGGACTTCCAAGGAGGTATATATATTATCCATCATCCCTGTGATTACACACTTGGATACTCCATTGTTTAACGTATTGATCCATCATTAAATGATAAATAAGGTTACCTTTCCTTTTAACAGGGAACAAATTCTTATTTGATTGAAATTTGGGACATTATCAGCTGGTGGGAGGAACCACTTTCTAATGGACCACCGGCCTGCTAGAAACTCTGAATTCATTCCACTTGTGTGTCTACCTATATTCATCTACTCAGAAGGAGGCTGACTCTGACTGTGTATAACCTTCCATTAATATCAGAGGGAGTTATTGGAGTAAATGTCTCTTGCTGGGAATATACTACAAACCACAACAGATAGGGGTCAAGTTGGCCTGTTTATACCATTTCTTGATTGCTTTTCCATTGTTGGTGAAGGTCTTAAATTTTATGGGAAGCATAAATCTCAACTGCAGCCTAATATTTCATATCCAGCTTTTTATATAAAAGATATGTCAAATGTAATACATCTTGTGAAGAGCAGAACCAGAAAGAAAAATAGAATTTTATCTGCATGCAAGTTATTTAAAAATAGCCTGAAAATCCTTATTCAACACTGAGGGTTTCAATTCCATATGATACACTAAATGAAAAGGCAAATACACGATTATGTTTTTAAAAGAAATTTGAAAAATCAGCCTACGCAGACTCATTGTATCTCCTTCTATGTTCCTTGCATTTATCAACCAGAGATCAGTCTGTGCTTGAATACATTCAAGAGATAGCATTTATTCAAAAAAAATCCAGTAGTGATCAAGTAATAATGTTATAAACCATATAAACACTTCTAAAAGGTTTCATTCCATATTTTATTACATTTCATACATTATATTCTATTTTTTGATTAGGGTATAAATCCCTTTAAGGTGGACATCATGGCATATTTCTCTATGTAGTCCCCAGAGTACTTAGCATGGCAATACAAACTTATGATTAATAATGATTTCATTAATTGAAAGTCATACTTCAGCAAATATGTACCAAGTGCCCACTATGTCTCAGTCTGAAGATAGTTCTGAATTTGGCAAATGTTTCCATAGGAAACAAAGACTTCTGAGACACAAACATCACCATTTTTCATCATTAGACTGCTCCCTTGCATACCTTCTCAACTCCTCTGTCTTGACTTTCTCTTATTTCAGTGCACTTTCTCAGCAAAACACCAAAACTAGCTAAATCTATCTTGTTGCAGGTGCTGTTTGCCTCCATGTAACTTAAGATCATCAAAGAAAAACACACAAATATGCTTCTGGTTTCAATTTAAATGCAGGGCCTTTAACCTCACCTGGGGCCCTATGCTGTCCAGATCCTAACACATTTCCCTGGTCCATTCACTGTCCTGTTCACCTGGTAATTATTTCACAACTTATTTTCTCCCTTCAAACCTTCAATACCTTCCTCTTCAAATCTTCACTCTCAGTTGATTACCTTAATGCTTCCTTCATGGGGGCACAGCAGGGAGAAGACCATTCAGACTAGCTCCTGCCATTTAACCTACCTGTCCACTGGACACTAATGTCTGTTCTTCCTACTGTTAGGTGAGTGAAGCAGTCAGGCTCTGGCTGAAAGCTAGTCCTCCTATAGTGCCCTAGATTTTAATCCCTCTTCATCATCTCTAGGATATCTCTCAGAAGTTCCCCCCGAGATGAATTAAATTTCAAAATGACATGCTCTAGTTTCCAAGAGTATCGTCCTCATAAGTTTTCCCTACAAGGAAGGATGAAACTGGATATTAAAGTAAGGAAAATATCATCTGTGTCTAGATTCTCTTGAAAAGAATAACATCAAAATAAAATTCAGTTTATACACCCTAACCAAATTAAATTAGAACTGGAGGTTGGAGAAAGAACTCTGGACGAGGATCTAGTCACTGTCCTTTGGGCAGTTCACTAAGCTCCGCTCAGTCTCAAAGGATTAGACTTATAGATCTTTGTTGTCCCATCCAAGTGCTAGTATCTCATCTAGCACTTGCATTTTTTTCAGTGAAATTTATGGAAAACAAATTGCTGACTTAATCCAAATAATTGTAATCAGAGCAACTGGGTATTTGGTATAAATTGGGTTCGATGCCAAACCAGAGAACACATATAGGCAAAGTCATAGCAAATCCATGCAGCTGAAGTTAGCAGAATAATTAACAGGAAACTTCACCTTCCTTGTATCTAAATCCTTCATAAAGCAGTGCCAATTTTTTTTTCTCTTGGTTCCCAGTAGCATGGGTCTGGATGTATTGGCCCAAATCATTAAAGAAATAGGAAGAAATACAGGAAGCTCTTCAGACAAAACAGGAAAAAATGTGTGATCTGCAGGCCACCTATATATCTAACCTCACTGAAAAAAAAAAAAACAAACAGCATTTTATTCTCCAAGGAAGAATAAGACACATACCTGGCCCAGAAATGTAGTGAGATTTCTTATCATCTTCTATTGTCTGGACATAAAGCTTCCAGCATCCTCCCTAATCCTTATTATAATTGTATATTCTTCTTTTCTCCAACCCTCAAATGGATTTACTTTTGTTCTCCATGTGAAATCAATTCACGTATAACTGTATTGACAGAGACTTCTAAAACACTATCTAAGTTTTCATTTTAATCCAATAATATTTAAATTTTAAATGGCTGGTATGGTAAATCATTTAGGAAAGAAAAGAAAACAAACTGCCCTCAATATTTGTCAGTTTGGTTTTCCTGAAAGAGGGTCCTGGGTGTACATTATAGCTCATTCAGACATTTACCCAAAGGGTAGAAGGCAGGCATATTCTACAGCCATCTCAGCAACAAAAAGGTTAAAAATAAAATCTCAAAACAAATTAACATGGATTAATGAATATAGTAATAAAGTTTAGCAGAAGAAGCCAGACACAAATGTATGCAGGAAGTTTCTATTTAAATAAAATTCAAACCAGGCAAATTAAATATATATTTTAGGAATACAGGCATGTGATAAAACTATGTGTGTGTGCTAACTAACTTCAGTCATGTCTGATTCTTTGTGACCCTATGGACTGTAGCCCGCCAGGCTTCTCTGTCCATGGGATTCTCCAGGCAAGAATACTAGAGTGGATTGCCATGCCCTCCTCCAGGGGATCTTCCTGACCCAGGGATCGAACCTGTGCCTCCTACATCTCCTGAATTGGCAGGCAGGTTCTTTACCACTAGCACTACCTGGGAAGCCCCTAACTAAAAGTAAATAAATTATTATCACAAACATTAGGATATCAGGGAATGGAGGGCTGAAGTCAGAGACAGAAGGGCTAATAGAGCTTTTCTAAGGCATTAGTGATCTATGTCTCAACTTGACTGGTGGATGCTCACTTTGTAATTATTTTAAAAATCATGTGTATATGTCTTACAAACCCTTCTTTAAGTATAAGATTTTTATAAAAATGAACAAATTAGCACCAACATTGTTTTAAAGTAAATTTGACTTCTTGAACTTTTTAGTTCGGTTAAACAGTGGGATTAGAACATAGAAAGGGCACTCATACTCAAATAATTATGGATTATATAACTATGTATTGGTTTAGTATTCTCATACAACTGATAATAGATTGTGTGTATGTGTGCTCATTTTATAGGAGCTGAGGACTGTTCATTTATCTGTTAATTCACTACTTTAATCAACACCTACTGAGAGCCTGATACATGTCAGGCACAGTGTTAGGCAGTAGAGAGAAAAAATGAGTAAGATGTGAACTCTATTCTCAAGAGCATATGATCTACTGCTAGGAGACTAGCACCTTTCCAGTTTTTCAAAGTGATAAGCATCCCCTGACCCTCCCACTCTTTCTAGCTGGAGGCTTTCATGCTCTCCTGTTGTCTCATTCTCTAATTTCCAAGCCAACTACCTGGACAACAGTCCCACCGGCAGTCTCAGGAAACTTTTCTTGGTGAAGTATGGGAACTGATCACGTTGTCAGACTCAGTATCCATCAGGGCAGAGTGAGTCTTAAACTTTTTACCCCTGTGACATTGATCAGGCCCACTGTCTAGTTTCTCCTCCTAGCACAGTCTTTGAACTCCTCCAGTCGGCTGGGTTGCCACTGACCACTGATCTGAGTGATCTAACAGCACGTGGCCTCCAGACACCTCCCTCGTGTAGCATCCTGAAAGGCTCAGCGTCCTTGGCTGCAGTGTTCTTCACAGCTGGGCTGCCTCTTGTTGGTATCCATGCACTCATATCCACCAAGCACCCTTCTGCCTGCCTTCTGACCTTCTTGGGGATCCGTCATGCAACCCAGTTAAGCCTCCCAGTCCTAGACTTGCCATGTTCTCACTCTCTCTGCCTTTTCCCTGAGCAGTCTCAGTAGGCATTGCTCACAACCCCTTGAAACTATGATGCCAATGTGATAAATAAAACAACAGAGGTGCCTACAGAGTGATACAAAAGCTCAGAGAAAGGGAATAGGTTTGGAGGGAACAACTGAACTGAGTCACAAGAAGAAGTGTACCAGATGAGGGAGCAAAGGAGTGTTCCAGGAAAAAGGAACAACTTCTTCAAAGGCATAAATATGGGGAGAAGTCTGACACGTTTGGAAAATGATGAGAAGTTTTGTGTGTTCAAGGACTGATGAGATATGAGAACAGAGCAGTAGATAAGAAAATGAAGAAAGCTCTGTAGTGCCTAACTATTAAAAAATGTGCCCTATTTGGCATGCATTTAATACATTCCTGTCACAAACGATGAAGTGACCTGAACCAAAGTAATGCATTCTGTTACTTGAAGATTAGCGTGGGCTTACTCACACTCATAATTTATAAGGCTTAGCATTCAAGGAACTCTGAGCTTTTTTAATACAACCTCAAACATCCACACCATTTTCTTGGGAAGGAGATAGTAGAAGCAGCTGCAGGTATAGCACCTGCTCGGAGGCACGGTAATTTTAATGAACTTATTTAAGGTGCTAGAAGGAGAACAAGAGGTGTTCAGCCAACTGTTGGTGAATACATTTAAACTGAAGCAAATAAAACTCTGAGCCTTTGGGAAATCTCCCCAGAGTTCCATATACTTAATTTTATTCTTTTAAATGTCAGCACAGCTCTCTCTCCTGATCCATGTAGAAAAGGCAGTTGGTCAGGAAGGGAGGTCTTCAACAGGGACAGTCCCAGGTGAAATGAGGACTGGCTGTTTTCTGGGCCCAACCAACATGAAGACTGGCTCTAACTCTTGCTGGCACTGCTGGAGTTTACACTATTCATTTCAGGCTGCCAGGACCTCTTCACTGCCCAGTGATTTACACTGCCAATAGTGAATCATCAGACATACACAGACCTGTTCACCTCTCTGAATTAGAGACACAGTGACTCAACCAGCCAAGAGGACTTTGTTCAGAACAGAATGAGAAAGGGAGAACTTATTAGGCCTGAAAGTGGGAATCAAAATGGAAGTTCTTGAGACAGATGTAAAATGGTTCTAATAAGAATAAAAGGAACTAACTATCTCAAGCTATTTATCTGGTCAATGACTTTCCTCATTGTTTTACCCCATTTTTATTCCTCACGGACTTAGGCAGGCATAACTGGAGTGGATGAGAGCAGATGATTTTGGAAGTTCCATTATATCAGAGCCTGCCTTCATGGTTTACCAACTCTGTGTATCTTAAGTGTGCTCAAACTCAAAATCCCACCTTAGAAGAAGCCTTGCAGTCTTGGAGTTTACTGTGATCAAGTTTGCTAGTTAAGTACTTTGGCAGCTTGATAGGAACAAAAGGAAAACTCATGGGTAAATGGCCTCCAAGGATAATTCTTGGTCTAAAGTTGTTATTGTAGGGCTCATTAGATTTTTCAGAGATTGTCCTTGATCTCCTTATATCATAGTTTGTGTATTTATACCTTTAGCAAATTTATTTAGCACAATTTTATTAAGAACCAATCATATTCTCTATGCAAGATTATATAAAGCAAACTGTGAGAGATGATTGTTTCATCTATAAAATGAGGATAGTATTCATCTCTCAGACTGGTAATTAAATTATGCAATAAACATAAAAGAGCTCAGCGCCTGGGGCTTCCCAGGTGGCCTAGTGGTAAAGAATCTGCCTGCCAATGTAGGAGACATAAGAGACTTGGGTTTGATTCCTGGGTCAGGAAGATCCCCAGGAGAAGGAAACAGCAACCCTCTTCAGTATTCTGGCCTGGAGAATCCCATGGACAGAGGAGCCTGGCTGGCTACCATCCATGGGATCGCAGAGTCGGAAACGACTGAAGTGGCTTAGCATACATGTAGTGCCTACGACTGAAGCGACTTAGCAGTAGCAGCAGCAGTGCCCGCACAAAATCAAGGCTTAATAGTCATTTCTTTCACCTGTGGCAGTGCAAAGATAAATAGGCACACTTCTCTTCCTTCAAGGAACTCAGAGTATAGATCAAGCCTGAAACCAGCCCTGCATCCTGGAAGTACCACCTGATCCTTCCTGGGCTCTTTGAGCAGCCATGCTGGGTCAAACTTAATGCTGAGTCTTCTGGGCTGAGAGCCCCATGGAGTGTCCCCTTGCATGCCTTATAGACCCTAACTCTACAAACCCTTTAGGTACTAAAAGAAAGCTATGGAATATTTTTAAGTTTAAATGTGAGTGATTAGTGAGGACATCACCAGAGTGTTGTCAAATGGCAATGGACTTGAATAATAGCTCTTGTCCAAGATACTTTGTAACTTGTTGAAAGTGTTCATAACTACTATTTTTTTAAAAGAGAAGGAGGGAAAGGAAGAGAGAGCGATGTTTCCTGGCATGAAGAGGTCTTATGTCCACTAGATGCAGTTACTACAACAGACAGGCCATTGATCCCAACACCGAGTCCTTACTGACAGAGCAGGTACCTCATGAGAGTCCCTTATGCCAGAGAAAAACCACTCCCATCAACTTGTCTTTCCTGGTGTTTTGAGTGGAATTTTAATCTTTACTCCTGAGAAGTTGGCTTTGTCAAAAGTAACTTTTTTGTCTTTTACATTTTCTTTAACATTAAGATTTCATGTGCTAAATTACATGTGCTAAGTGAAGTCTGACTGGGAAACGTGAATAAAAACTAAGGGAACCGGTCATTCCAGACATTGTGTCAGGGAGCCAGGGTGATGACCGTAAGGAGAGCAGCTTTGACCACCAGGTAGGAGGTCCCCTGCTTTGTCCATGACTGCAGCCAAGGCATTCGTGTTTTAGGTGGACTCATTATATTCTTCCTAGTATTAGGCTTGCACTTTTCCATTGCAATGAATGTTTGTTGAGTTTAAAAAATAAGACAATCTGGGGACATCCCAGAAGACCCCAAGCAGCTTTCAGATCAATGACTTACCAGATGTCCTCAACCTCCAAAGAATAGATTGAATTATTATCATACTCATGAAGCAACATGTTTCCCCTCTTATAAATATATTTAGAAAAGGTGGGGGGCGTGCCTTTTTCTGTCTTTCAACAATCCTCTTGGCCTGGGGTTTTCTGTTGCTATTGTCTTCTCTCACTTAGGAACCACTTCATTGCCCCACCCCACTTCCTCTCTCTCAATTGCCTATGTGGAATCTTTGCCTCTTTGTTTATATTTCCATAATTAAAGGCAGAGTGTGCCTTTAATTAGCATGCGTAGGGATATTATTATACTTTTATTATACTATGGGAAAAGAGATATTAAGTAATGACTATCTTGAGACAGTGTACATAATGCAAATTGAACTTCTTTTACTGTTTGTATTCAATCCCTTCTGAGCGTATTTGCTTCTAGAATAAATTTCTATAAATCAAATCTCCCTTGCAATGTTGCCCCCTTTTCTTCCATTGTCTAAAGGAATGTGATTGTGTCAGGCAGTAACCTGTCATCTTGAGAATTAACTGGGTAAATATGTTTGCCTGAGCCACTTCTTTACCAAAAGATGTATTAACAGAAACAGGTCAGTAAACATCTTCCAGAACATATGTCTAGCATGTGACTTTGCAATGGCTGTCAGAAAGCATTTTCATTGAGTGAACGGGCCTTCTATACACATTGCTATATATACATAGCCTGTTTCTGGGAAAGGTGAAAGTGACAGTGAAGTTGCTCAGTTGTGTCCGACTCTTTGTGACCCCATGGACTGTAGCCTATCAGGCTCCTCAGTTCATGGGATTTTCCAGGCAAGAGTGCTGGAGTGGATTGCCATTTCCTTCTCCAGAGGATCTTCCCGACCCAGGAATCGAACCTGGGTCTCCCACATTGCAGGCAGACGCTTCACCGTCTGAGCCAAAGGGAGTAGTGAAGTCTTAAATGTATGCTAGTTTTATCTCTCTCTTCTGAGAAAGTGCACCATTTTTGTATGCATTGCAAAGTCATCTGCTTACACTCAATAGGCTTTATTTTACTGGCCATAATAGATTAGATCAGGAATTAGTATGTGAATTGAGAGCTACTGAATAACAATGCTCTATAATGGGTTGTGACTCATTGACCCAATCAGATCTCCTTTGCTTGGGGAAGGTGAAGGAGAACGCGGAGCATAAAACAGAATTTCTGGAGCCACTTCTAGTACTATTTTCTGTACCACTTCTGGAACAACAGTTACATATTCACACTAATTCTTGTTACTTGAGGTCACCAGAACATGAGATAAAACTAAACTCAAATAGTCCTTATGATTAATTCATTTCTCATAAAGTTCTAAAAAATTGTCTAATGAGAATCACCATAATGGAGTGTGATAGACATCACGAATGAGTGATTTTTGTCTCCTGGTATTCACAACCTTGTATAATCCCCTCTGCTTGAGTGTGCACTGGGCTTCATGACTCACTTCTAAAGAACAGGATAAAGGCAGAAGGAATAGGGTGTGCTTCCAAGACTAGGCTATAAAAAGGCTGCAGATTCCATCTTGGATTCTGTTTGTTTGGTTTTGTTTTTATTGTTGTTGTTTTCACTCACACGCTCTGATGAAAGCCATGTAGCAGAGCAGCCTTATGGAGAGTACCACATGATGAAGAACGAACATCTCTTTACAACAGCCGCATGAGTGAGCTTAGAAACTGCCTCAGTCGAACATCAGTGATTACAACCCATTGTGATACCTTGACTACAGCCTCCTGAGAGACCAAGCACCAGAAATACATAGCTAAGCCATTCCCGATTCCCAGTCCTCAGAAACTATGAGACCACAAAGGTTTATCATTTCAAGCTGCTGCTGCTGCTAAGTCACCTCAGTTGTGTCCAACCCTGTGCGACCCCGTAGACGGCAGCCCACCAGGCTCCCCTGTCCCTGGAATTCTCCAGGCAAGAACACTGGAGTGGGTTGCCATTTCCTTCTCCAATGCATGAAAGTGAAAAGTGAAAGTGAAGTCGCTCAGTTGTGCCCGACTGTTAGCGACCCCATGGACTGCAGCCTACCAGGCTCCTCCATCCATGGGATTTTCCAGGCAAGAGTACTGGAGTGGGCTGCCATTGCCTTCTCCACACTTCAAGCTACCAACATGTTATTCAGCAATAGATATTGGATGACAACTTCTCCTTGTACAAGACAGGACAGTGCCTCTTTTTGTAAATAAAGTTTTACTGGAATACAACCATACATTCATATAGTCTAGGACTGTGTCTACACTACAACAGTGTAGAGTTGTTGAGCCAGAGACTGTAGTCTAAACTACTTATTATCTGTCCTTTATAGAAAAATGTTTTCTGACACCTAGACTTACAGAAAAATTTGTTTCTCTTATCCTACCATTATTATTAACCATACCTTTTCTTTTTCAATGGCGTCCCAATCTGTATGAGAAATTATATAGTCATCTGATTGATCATCCAATTTGGAAGAGGCCTCTCTTCTTTCCCTAACTCTCCTTCAGTAATTAATAGCTTATAGTTGACAAATTATTTCATACATAATAATTATTTTAGTTTTTATTTATGCTTCCCTAATCCACTTCCCAGTCTAGATCATGAACTCTGAGGGCTACTGTCTTTCACCATACAAGGGTACTAAAATAGACATGTAGCAAACAAAATTTCAATTACTCTTTAATCCCTACTGACTCACACATACTAGACACAAAGAATCACTTGTTGAATTAAGAAATTCTTGAGCTCATAAGAGTTCTAATAGTTAAAGTTACCCCTTATAGTAAACTTCACAGAGAAATAGTACTTTGAACATCATGTATGCCCCATAAAAGTTGTTTGTGTAAATGAATAAACCAAAGAATTCTCATAGGAAACTTTCTTGGCCACATTATTCAATCTTTCTCATTGTTTTTTACAACACTATAGAAGATTATACTAACCAAAGTTCATTAACTGAGATACTAGCTATGGGTTTTCCAGTAGTCATGTATGAACGTGAGAATTGGACCATAAAGAAGGCTGAGTGCTGAAGAATTGATGCTTTCAAATTGTGGTGCTGAATAAGACTCTAGGGAGTTCCTTGGACTGCAAAGAGATCAAACCAGTCGATCTTAAAGGAAATCAACCCTGAATATTCATTGGAAAGGCTAATACTGATGCTGAACCTTCAATACTTTGGCCACCTAATACAGAGAGTCAACTCACTGGAAAAGACCTTGATGCTGGGAAAGGTTGAAGGCAAGAGGAGAAGAGCGAAGCCAAGGATGAGAGATAGTTAGAATCACTGGCTCAAGAGACATGAATTTGAGCAAATTCTGGGAGATAGTGAAGCACAGGGACGTCTGGAGTTCTATAGCCATGGCGTCACAAAGAGCTGGACATGACTTGGTGACTGAACAGCAATAACAAATCAAAAGCAACATGTTGCCAAAGGGCAGAATTCCTTTTTTATTTCCTGGTGAATCTGAGTGGGTTGATAGAAATATGACAACATCTCCTTGCCTAGGTATTTTCCTATGGCCAGTAGTAAATATTGGCCCACTTCTGAAGAGCGGGCATGGATCTGATGACATCTGATGATCCAGGTGGCCCATTTGGAAAAATTACCTTGGACAAGAGGGTTCTCAGAATATGATCCAAGAATAGAGGTCATCAACTTGATTCTATAGTGGCCACGAGTTCAAGGTTTAACTTGATATTAAAATATCTCAAATTTCCAAATGGAGGAGCTAGACTAGAGCTAAGAGACTATAAAAATCAGTACTTACTGGGACTAGAAATATGCTAGGGATTGTCTCTCATGACACAATTTAATTATGTTTCTTAAATTCTAGCTTGTGATCCAACTATCATTTTCACAGCTCCAAAGCCATTATTTATAGGTCTTAACATTCTATGAAAGGAAGAATTATGAGTACTTTTTAGGTCTTTAGCACTTGTCAGATTTTCAGACAGATCATTATAACCAATAAGATGTCCTGATTCCCTAAGAAAGAGAGCCTGTTTAATCTCCTATGGAGTTTACTTTGACTAGGGGGCTTCTCCACACACCACAGTTTACTCAGAAGTAGGACTAATTATTGTCCTAAAACCCTGCTTAGACATAATGTAAGATGCCTGAGGAGGCCCTTACATACATTTGGCAGGGAGTGAATTAAGAAGGAAATATAAACTCAAAACATTTGTTTCTGGCCAACCTTTCAAGTTTTCATATGTAAGAACAGAGGTTATTCAGCAAATTTCAGGTGAGCCTAACCTAATACCAGATCCTGCTACAGTATAGCACGTGGCCCAATTAATGGAGCTTCCATATCTCTAGGGAAATGGCTATGGTTGACCCTTCATGTGGCAATGAATGGACTAACTGATCTCCATTTAGCTCTTATTAAATCCTGGTAAATTAAGAAGCAAGTCACAAAGACATTTGTATAGCACATGGGATATAGCCAATGTTTTATAATAACTATAAATGAAGTACAACATTAAGAAAAAATTAAGATGCAAGTTCACAATTAAAGGAAAAACAAGAATGGTCTCTATACTCCGGTTCTTTCCTTCCTCCACTCATCCCTCTCTTTCCCTTCACCATCCAACCCTCTTTATCTCCCTTGCCCCTTCTCCATGCACCCCACCCTGGCTTGGGTTAATGATTTACTCATTCTTCAAGGCAGAAGAATACTGCCTGCTCTGGAAAAACGATATGGTTTTCTCAGCCCACTCATCATTGGAATTTTTCCTTTATTTCCCAACCTCTGCTGTGGCAACTGCAGTGAGCCATGGGCACACTGCTCTTTGTCCTTTTAAAATGGGATTTGCATGCTGTTCTCCATGCCAACTGCAAAGAGAAGAGCTACTTGGTCACCAAGCCAGCCGCCTGCCAGGGCTTCCAGCCATGGACACCACAGACTCAGTCCATTCTAATTTCATGGGAGTCACATTTCCCAAAGTCATGGTAGTTCTGGGCTTTATTCTTATTCTGAACTTTACTTCATGTCTTCTTTTTCTCTATCTCCCTATTTTTCTCTTTCCCAGTCATCATATATTCCACCAATGATTGTATTATATGAAACTATTTAGACCAGATAAGCACATGGCCACATAGATAAGGGAATCCAGTAAAGAATCTGTGGCTTCAAATCTTTCCCTCTCAGCCCCCAGATAGTTTTGAGACTATGGGGTGAAGTAGACCATGGAATGAAATGAAGACACTGAGGCAGATTCACCTTCATCTGCTACCTAGCAGCTTGAGTAGTTAGGTGCAGTTGGGAAAATAATTAAAATTATTAAAAATAAAATAAAATAAACTTAAAATAAAATACTTGATCCACTCAAATTAATTGCATAAAGATGCTGTGATAGTTCCCTAAGAACTCTAAGTACAGGATAGACCATGACTCCATAGGCCATTTTCACCATGTGTTCTTTTCAAAGCTACATGTGATGGACTAGGCTACCAAGGGAAGGAAAAACGGGATTATATCCTTTTGCTGATAAAGGATCCATGATAATGCAGAAAGGTCCCAGAATGACAATTAGGGATGATGATGTTTTTCTATTATATTAAAATCTATGGAAAGAAGTAGACCAAACTATTGAACAAAAGAGTTAGATTTAGAGGTAATTATAAAATGTATTTAACTGAAAGTATTATGCTCCACATGGAGTCAGTCTAAAAAACTGTTCTCCCAGTATTATACTGTGAATAGCAATTGATGATGATGATGTCCTATTTTCATAATTAATGGTTAGGTCATTGAATACATGGGAATTATTATTACAGTTGTTACCCTTTATCTTCTTATACATGTGCGTGCAAGCTCAGTCGTGTCTGACTCGTTGTGACCCTATGGACTGTAGCCTACCAGGCTCCTCTGTCCATGGGATTTTCCTGGCAAGAATATTAGGGTAGGTTGCTGTGCCCTCCTCCAGGGGCTCTTCCTGACCCAGGGATAAAACCTGTATCTTCTGTGTCTCCTGCATTGCAGGAAGATTCTTTCCCACTGAATCACCAGGAAATCCCCTTATACTATATGATAGTTGCTGATTATCTGTTTACTTTGAGCCTCTGCTTAGCATACTACGCCCTCTGATCTCTATTACCCAACTGAGTGCTTGCACATAAATGATTTTAGAATGATTATTCTGATGCAAGAGTTAATTGAGTTAATTTTTAGGTTAGGATGGAGAAAGACTAAAAATAGAAAGACAAGTCAGTTAGCTGATGCAGAAGTTTGGCTTTAGGGAGACCAAAGATGACTAGAGATAGCACTTAGCTATATTCTACTCAGTATTACAATTATATTCATATATGTTTGTTTCTCCCACCTGAACTCATTTGCAGACAAGAATCATATCCCTAGAGCCTTGTACTGTGTCTAAAACATAGTTGTTGTTCCATCGCTAAGTTGCATCTGACTGTTTGCGACCCCATGGACTGTAGCCTGCCAGGCTCCTCTGCCCATGAAGTTCTCTCATCAAGAATACTGGAGTAGGTTTGCCATTTCCTTCTCCACTAAAATACAGTAGCCACCTAATAAACATTTGTTGGAAACAATGAATTAATGGGGGAGTACATGAATGAATAGAATGAATAAGATATAAAAGAGGCCATTGTGACTTCTTAAAAAAAAACACATGACTATTTAGGCTCATTCCTTAGTCAAGCAGGGAAAAGTTAGAAATCCACATCTGAAGGGAAACAGGGCCATTTTACCATCTTGATCATCACTACTCTCTTTCCCAAACTTTGGATGTCCTCCAGGTTGCTGGTGTTCCTCATAAAACCTGCTGCCCAGAACTGAACCTAGGCTCCCGATAAAGCCTGATCAGGACTCAGAGCATCTCTTCCAGTCATCTGAACATTTTATCCCATTTTAAGAGAGCCCCAAATTGTTGGCATACTTTTAATGGCCACACTACACTTTTGACTGACACAAAGCATTTGCTTACAATTATGTTCGCATTGATTACTATAAACATAAGAATCCATCAGCTTGGTTTACCCAGCTTTTATATCCTAAAGTTTAAGTTCATCCCTGTAAATTTTCACGGTGTTGTGTTGAGACCACCATTCAATCCTTTCAATTCTTACCTGCAATAAGTTTGAATCCTTAACTCTGTCATAGTCTTCAGTGCTATGACCATCCCCCCAACTCTGCAGCATTTATCCAGCAGGCAATTATGAGTCCCTATTGGATACTGAACACAGATAGTAGACATAGGCCTTCCTGAACAATAAATCTGTTTGAGAACTTATTATTGAAGAAATGCTCATTGTACTTAGCTTTGCCTTTTTACACTCACATATGAAAGAGGCTTAGGAGGGGAGATATACATTCTCTGTGGGTCAATGACATCTCATGGTTTTTATTTCATAATGACTCCTTACTATATAAGGCACAATCTTGCCCCTGTAAATGCCACACTGAGATGAATACCTCCTTCACAGCTCTTTTTCAATCACATGCTCAACATCTCCTTGAGGATGTCCACCATTTCTTCAAATTTACTGCTGAACCCCATGCCATGTCTCACCAAACACTTTCGTTATAAAGTATTTTTAACTGAAAAAGCATCTTTAATAAGTATCACCTCATTGGAAAATCACAATATTCCTTTGAGGTAGTCAGGGTAAGTAGGTGCTTCTTGGCTTCTTCTTTGTATCATTTCACTGATTAAGTCATTCTACTAGCCTCCTGAAGCCAACTCATCAAACCTAAAAACTAAAATCCACACCATGGCCTAATAGGCTGTGTGGCCTGTCCTGGCCAACTAACCTGTGTTTAGCTCATTCCCCTCCATTATGCTGCTCCTCTGGTGGTTTCCATGTGGCTCACTCTTATACTTCCTTCAGATATCTGCTCAAAGGTCATCTTTTCAGTAAGACAGGCCCTGGACACCTTACACAGCAAGCATGACTCCTTGTCTCCCTCATTCTTCTGAACTTCTTTCCACAGCACTTATCACCATCTGGCATAGCATGTATTCACTTGGTATTTGTTAACTGCTTGTCTTCTCATGCTAGACTATAAGCTCCACGAGGGAAGGAAATTTTTTCTTTACCACCTGCAGTGTCTAAAAGAGTGCCTGGCCTAGATTACATGCTCAAATAACATTTGTTGTATATCAATGAATATGAATGAACATATGGTTAAATTATCATCACCAGATGGTCAACACTGAAATCAGACTGATTATATTCTTTGCAGCCAAGATGGAGAAGCTCTATACAGTCAGCAAAAACAAGACCGGGAGCTGACTGTGGCTCAGATCATGAACTCCTTATTGCCAAATTCAGACTTAAATTGAAGAAAGTAGGGAAAACCACTAGACCATTCAGGTATGACCTAAATCAAATCCGTTATACAGTGGAAGTGAGAAATAGACTTAAGGGACTAGATACGATAGATAGAGTGCCTGATGAACTATGGATGGAGGTCATGACATTCTATAGGAAACAGGGATCAAGACCATCCCCATGGAAAAGAAACGCAAAAAAGTAAAATGGCTGTCAGGGGAGGCTTTACAAATAGCTGTGAAAAGAAGAGAAGTGAAAAGCAAAGGAGAAAATGAAAGATATAACCATCTGAATGCAGAGTTCCAAAGAATAGCAAGAAGAGATAATAAAGCCTTCTTCAGAGATCAATGCAAAGAAATAGAGGAAAACAACAGAATGGGAAAGACTAGAGATCTCTTCAAGAAAATTAGAGATACCAAGGGAACATGTCATGCAAAGATGAGCTCGATAAAGGACAGAAACGATATGGACCTAAGAGAAGCAGAAGATATTAACAAGAGGTGGCAAGAATACCCAGAACTGTACAAAAAAGATCTTCATGACCAAGATAATCATGATGGTGAGATCACTCACCTAGAGCCAGACATCCTGGAATGTGAAGTCAAGTGGGCCTTAGAAAGCATCACTATGAACAAAGCTAGTGGAGGTGATGGAACTCCAGTGGAGCTATTTCAAATCCTGAAAGATGATGCTGTGAAAGTGCTACACTCAATATGCCAGCACATTTGGAAAACTCAGCAGTGGCCACAGGACTGGAAAAGGTCAGTTTTCATTCCAAGCCCAAAGAAAGGCAATGCCAAAGAATGATCAAACTACTGCACAATTGCACTCATCTCACATGCTAGGAAAGTAATGCTCAAAATTCTCCAAGCCAGGCTTTAGCAATACGTGAACCATGAACTTCCAGATGTTTAAGTTGGTTTTAGACAAGGCAGAGGAACCAGAGATCAAATTGCCAACATCCACTGGATCATGGGAAAAGCAAGAGAATTCCAGAAGACCATCTATTTCTGCTTTACTGACTATGCCAAAGCCTTTGACTGTGTGGATCACAAGAAACTGTGGAAAATTCTGAAAGAGATGGGAATACCAGATCACCTGACCTGCCTCTTGAGAAATCTGTATGCAGGCCAGGAAGCAACAGTTTCATGGAACAACAGACTGCTTCCAAATAGGAAAAGGAATACGTCAAGGCTGTATATTGCCACCCTGCTTATTTAACTTATATGCAGAGTACATCATGAGAAACGCTGGGCTGGAAGAAGCACAACCTGAAACCAAGATTGCCGGGAGAAATATCAATAACCTCAGATATGCAGATGACACCACCCTTATGGCAGAAAGTGAAGAGGAACTAAAAAGCCTCTTGATGAAAGTGAAAGTGGAGAGTGAAAAAGTTGGCTTAAAGCTCAACATTCAGAAAACAAAGATCATGGCATCTGGTCCCATCACTTCATGGGAAATAGACGGGGAAACAGTGGCAAACTTTATTTTGGGGGGCTCTAAAATCACTGTAGATGGTGATTGCAGCCATGAAATTAAAAGACACTTACTCCTTGGAAGGAAAGTTATGACCAACCTAGATAGCATATTCAAAAGCAGAGACATTACTTTGCCAACAAAGGTCTGTCTAGTCAAGGCTATGGTTTTTCCAGTGGTCATGTATGGATGTGAAAGTTGGACTGTGAAGAAAGCTGAGCACCGAAGAATTGATGCTTTTGAACTGTGGTGTTGGAGAAGACTCTTGAGAGTCCTTTGGACTGCAAGGAGTTTCTAAAGGAGAACAGTCCTGGGTGTACTTTGGAAGAACTGATGCTGAAGCTGAAACTCCAATACTTTGGCCACCTGATGCGAAGAGTTGACTCACTGGAAAAGACTCTGATTCTGGGAGGTATTGGGGGTGGGAGGAGAAGGGGACGACAGAGGATGAGATGACTGGATGGCATCAGCAACTCAATGAACATGAGTTTGGGTGAACTCCGGGAGTTGGTGATGGACAAGGAGGCCTGTGTGCTGTGATTCATGGAGTCGCAAAGAGTCGGACATGACTGAGTGACTGAACTGTACTGAACTGAAGCTGGAGCTAGGACTAGAATCCAGTTTTTTCTTATTTTTATTTTCTTAGTTCTTTTCACCATGCCACAATAATGCCCCTAATCATTTTCAATCTGTTACCTTTCCTGCTTAGACTACTAGAAGAGTTTATAATCTTCCTGCCTCCAATTTCCCTGGTTCATAATACTGATTCTGCATGCTGTCTCCAGATTAGTTTTCTGGAGAATTATTTCTATTTCTGGTATAAAGAGTTTAGAAACCTTGATCATCCCCTCCAGTCAAAACAACTATACCTTCTTGATAAAATATGAAAATAAATTTAAATATTTATTTTTAATATATAAACATTAAGTAGTTTCAAAGATGAAAGGAAGTTAAAGGTTACCTCCAGAGCCCACAAACAAAGTAAAAATAGGAATCCAGAAAAGTTAACATTCTCTGAAGCAACTGGCTACCTTGAAGGCTCTTCTCGTTTCTGGTGCAGCTGACCTTCAGTTTGATGGCCATCGTTAGCATCTTAGGAAAAAAATTATGGAGCTTAGCTAAGATAAGCAGTTTTATGGAAGAGCTCCACATAAAGCCAGGATTCTGGAGGACTACACCACCAATAAAACAAATCATCAAAAGATAAAATTAAAAACTCATTTCATCAACGGGGACAGCAAGGAAACTTACATTTCCCAATCTCAGCCCAATAAGTAAGGTGAATATCACCTCTGAGAAATAGCCACAAGTCATCCTTCACAAGTTTGCTCTCCAAGTTCATAATGCCCTATGGTCTAAAAAACCTTATGCCAATTATAGACATAAGGTGGTTTCATGCTCATAGTGCCCCAGTCAACTGGCTTATGTAAAAGCACATCTTCAATCTAGGCCTGAAAGACCCTTGATAGTAAAACTGCAAGGAACATGGGCTTACAATCCAACTACATAAGGCACACGTGAGGGAGCAAGGCACCATGAGCAATAACCAGAAGAAATAACAATAGAATCAGACTAGATGATATAAAAGAAGTATGCTTATATTTTTAAAAATCAATTTCTATTGAAGTATAGCTGATTTACAAAGTTGTGTTAGTTTCTGCTATACAGCCAAGTGAATCAGTCATATACATATATATATATATATATATATATACACTCTTTTTTAGATGCTTTTCACTGTAATACTGTAACAGGTCATTACAGTGTTGCTCCTTGTGCTATACAGTGGTTATTATTTGTTATCTAGCTTAATATGTTCTTTTTACTCCAGTTTTTTTAATTAATTAATTTTTTTGAAGATAATTGCTTTACAGAATTTTGTTGTTTTCTGTCAAACCTCAACATGAATCAGCCATAGGTATACATATATTCCCTCCCTTTGAACCTCCCTCAATTAAACTTTTATTTTGAGATAACTGCTGATTCACATATAAGAACTATTACAGAATAACAGTGAATATCCTTTATGTGGCTTCTCTCAATGACAACATCTTGTAAAAATATAATACAGTATCACAACTAGGATACTGACAATTGATACGATACACCAATTTTGTTCAGATTTCCCATTTTACTCATAGTAATTTGTATGGTTTTAGTTCTATGAAATTTTATCACATGTGTAAATTCATGTACCCATCACCTTAAATTGTTTTTAAAACTAAAAAAGCATATCCAAAATGTAAATAAGTAGCATGAATTGATTGTTTAAATGATTAGACAGTTATAATAAAGAGCTAATTAGAACTTATGGAGATGGAAAATTATACTAATAATAATTAAAAATTTATTGGTGGGTTCTAAAAGCAAGTTAGCCAAACCTGAAAAAGAATCAACTGGGAAATAAATCCAAAAATTGTTACTCAAAGTGCAACACAGAGAGGCAAAGATTAAAAAGTTGAAGCACTATTAAGAGACATGAAAACCAGAATGGGAAGAGTAATATACATTTCATAGGAAATTCAGCAGGAGATAATAGAAAAATTAGAAAAAAGATATATTGAAGAGAAATGACAAAGTAAATATCACTACAAATGAAGGACAATTAGATAGCTAACCTTTCTGCAGTATTAATGGAAACCAGGAGACTGTAGTGTAATGTCTTGGTAAGAGAAACAAATAGCCAATCTAAAATAGTCTGCCTAGAAAAGCTATTTTTTAAGAAGTTTGGTTACTAGGGAGGGAAGGCTGCTGCTAAGTCACTTTAGTTGTGTCTGACTCTGTGCGACCCCATAGATGGCAGCCCACCAAGCTCCCCCTGTCCCTGGGATTCTCCAAGCAAGAACACTGGAGTGGGTTGCCATGTCCTTCTCCAATGCATGAAAGTGAAAAGTGAAAGTGAAGTTACTCAGTCGTGTCCGACTCTTCACGACCCCATGGACTGCAGCGCACCAGGCTCCTCCGTCCATGGGATTTTCCAGGCAAGAGTACTGGAGTGGGGTGCCATTGCCTTCTCCAAGGAAGGGAAGGCAGGTAGGCATAAGTTGAGAGATTGGGATTGACATATATATACTATTATATAAAAAAATATATAACTAATAAGGTAACTAATATATGTATATAACAAATAATACAGTGAAACTCTGTTAAATACTCTGTAAGGACCTATACAGGAAAACAATCTAAAAAGAGCAGATATATGTAAATATAAAACTGATTCACTTTGCTGTACACTTGAAACTAACACAACATTGTAAATCAACTATATTCTAATAAAAATTAAACACACTTCCCCAAAGAAAGTTTGGTGGTGCTGGTGGTTTTGCTGCTAAGTCATGTCCAACTCTTGTGACCCCATGGACTATAGCCCACCAGGCTCCTTTGTCCATGGGATTTCCCAGGCAAGAATACTGGAGTGGGTCACTATTTCTCCAGGAATCTTCCTGGTCCAGGGATTGAACCCAGGTCTCCTTATTGCAAGTGGTCTCCTGCATTGCAGGCAGATTCTTCACCAACTGAGACATCAGGGAAGCCCCCCAAAAAAGGTTTGACAAAATATAAAAACATTTTTGTAGAAATTAAAATTAAGAAAGTGAAGTCGCTCAGTCATGTCCGACTCTTTGCGACCCCGTGGACTGTAGCCCACCATGCTCCTCTGTCCATGGGATTTTCCAGGCAAGAGGACTGGAGTGGGTTGCCATTTCCTTCTCCAGAAGATCTTCCAGACCCAAGGAAAGCATTTGACAAACATTTAATAAAAAAAATTCTTAAAAAAAAAAAAAAAAAAGGTCTTTCAGAGATAAGCAAAATGATTCCAGAAGAAAGATGCAAAATTTAAGAGGGATGGTAGATATTAAAACAGATATATATTTTTTAATTGTCTGTTTATTGATCGACCAGACAATCAATAGACATCTTTATACACAGCTCAAGGCTACCCATTGCTTACTGTTCAAACATCTTTAGCCCAACACCTAAGGCCTTTCTAATATCATTTTCCAATATTCTCTCTTTCTTATTTTTCTCTAGGAAATTTCCTTTCCTTTCAGATTATTGTACTCATAGTTGCATGAATATGTTTGCATATGACTGTTTGTATTGGGGTCATATTTTTGCCATTGCTTAATATGCTCTTTCTCTGGCTCTTTACTATTCACGTTTTAAGAATCCATATTTTTACATAACATCCTTCTTAAGTATTAAGCACACATTTACTTCCATTTTCTCTCCCTCATCCCTTGAGATACACATCCTCTGGAGCAATCATTCTATAATTAAAGCAAGCTAATATTTATTATGCAATCACTATGAGCTAAGTACTTTGCGAGGCATGTAAGAATTATTATACCAGACACACAATGTAGAATGGTAGTAACACAGGCTTTGGAGTCAGAGTTCAATCACTGTACTGTTACTGTGTGATAACTGTTAACCGTCCCAATCTCAGTTCTCTCTTACATAAAATGGAGATAATCAAAATATCTGCTGCTTAGAGCTATAGTGAGCATTACATAAAATAAATTATACCAAATGTTTTGTTTTATTGGTAAAATATGTAGATGATAGATACATGGTAGATAAATATAAAGCTTTCATAGTACCATATATACATATATATGTGTGTGTGTGTATCTTACTATGAATAGGTAATTTACCTGTATTATGACATATTTGAGATTTGAATTGCAAATCACAAAATCCTAAGAATAAAATTGACATTAAAATTATGTGGAATTACATTACTAGGAATGCCAGTTCAGTTCAGTTCAGTTGCTCAGTCATGTCCGACTTTTTGCGAACCCATGAATCAGCACACCAGGCCTCCCTGTATATCACCAACTCCTGGAGTTCACTCAAACTCATGTCCATTGAGTCAGTGATGCCATCCAGCCATCTCATCCTCTGTCATCCCCTTCTTCTCCTGCCCCCAATCCCTCCCGGCATCAGGGTCTTTTCCAATGAGTCAACTCTTCGCATGAGGTGGCCAAAGTACTGGAGTTTCAGCTTCAGCATCAGTCCTTCAACACCCAGGACTGTTCTCCTTTAGGATGGACTAGTTGGATCTCCTTGTAGTCCAAGGGACTCTCAAGAGTCTTCTCCAACACTACAGTTCAAAAGCATCAATTCTTCAGTGTTCAGCTTTCTTCACAGTCCACCTCTCACATCCATACATGACCACTGGAAAAACCATAGCTTTGACTAGACGGACCTTTGTTGGCAAAGTAATGTCTCTGCTTTTCAGTATGCTATCTAGGGTGGTCATACCTTTTCTTCCAAGGACTAAGCATCTTTTAATTTCATGGCTGCAGTCACCATCTGCAGGATTTTGGAGCCCCCAAAATAAAGTCTGACACGGTTTCCACTGTTTCTCCATCTATTTCCCATGAAGTGATGGGGCCAGATGCCATAATCTTTGTGTTCTGAATGTTGAGCTTTAAGCCAAATTTTTCAATCTCCTCTTTCACTTTCATCAAGAGGCTTTTTAGTTCCTCTTCACTTTCTGCCATAATGGTGCTATCATCTGCATATCTGAGGTTATTGATATTTCTCCCGGCAATCTTGATTCCAGCTTGTGCTTCTTCCAGCCCAGCATTTCTCATGATGTACTCTGCTAGAAGTTAAATAAGCAGGGTGACAATACTGCTTTGATGTACTCTTTTTCCTATTTGGAAGCAGTCTGTTGTTCCATGTCCAGTTCTAACTGTTGCTTCCTGACCTGCATATAGGTTTCTCAAGAGGTAGGTCAGGTGGTCTGGTTTTCCCATCTCTTTCAGAATTTTCCACAGTTTATTGTGATCCACACAGTCAAAGGCTTTGGCATAGTCAGTAAAGCAGAAATAGATGTTCTTCTGGAACTCTCTTGCTTTTTCCATGATCCAGCAAATGTTGGCAATTTGATCTCTGGTTCCTCTGCCTTTTCTAAAACCAGCTTGAACATCTGGAATTTCACGGTTCTCGTATTGCTGAAGTCTGGCTTGGAGAATTTTGAGCATTACTTTACTAATGTGTGAGATGAGTGCAATTGTATAGTAGTTTGATTATTCTTTGGCATTGCTTTTCTTTGGGCTTGGAATGAAAACTGACCTTTTCCTGTCCTATGGCCACTGCTGAGTTTTCCAAGTGTGCTGGCATATTGAGGTCAGCACTTTCACAGCATCATCTTCCAGGATTTGAAATAGCTCCACTGGAATTCCATCACCTCCACTAGCTTTGTTCATAGTGATGTTTTCTAAGGCCCACTTGACTTCACATTCCAGGATGTCTGGCTCTAGGTGAGTGATCACACCATCATGATTATCTGGGTCATGATGCTCTTTAAGAAATTATGCATGTCAGGAGTCTCTGAGAAGTAAAGATGAAAAACCAGCTTGCTCTACACAGAGTGTTGGCACCAGTTGAGTGATGTTGCCTTGGAACCCTGAGGAGCCCTCCATGTCATCCTGTTTTTTGGCCACAGTTGCTTAAATTCAAAGCTGGCCAGAAACCTATGATTTCTAGCCTGATGTGTAGAGATGAGTTAGGCCAAGTCACTGTTGATTATCTGCAGAATTTGAGCAACAATTTGCAAGAGGCTGAGGCAATTAGCAATTGGATATGAATCTTAAGACTCAATGAGATAAAGCAGGAGCCACAGAAAGCTGAGTCATTTTAAACCTAAGCCATAAAAGAATAGTAACTATGAGTAATCCAGCAAACTAGGAACAAGGTCTGAATGGTGCAGATGCACTGATGTAGAGACCTTGCAGAGAAATGAAGTGCAAAGCCTGCCTTAGTCCCTAGCAGCCTTGTAGCTCTAGTCCATTTGTAATTGTACAATAAATCCTTTTTTTTTTTTTTTTTTTTAGTTAACTTGAGTGAATTTCTGTTTTTTACAACCACAAAAGCTAAATGTTTGGTAGGAACTTGGCAATCTCTGACATCACCTCAAAGAGACCATTACTCGTTGAAGGGCCCTGCACCCCTTTGCGGAGTCTGCTCTTTTTCTCAATCACTGTCTCTCCAGCTAATGAGGATGCATCTTACTTCCTGGCTACTGTAATTAACTATTTCTCTGATTATAAACTTTACTCCATGTTTCATAGTTTCAGAGCCATCTGGGAGTTCAGTCACTCAAATAATGAGACAATGAGTAAAATGGCTTACCCCAGGGGTCTTTCCTGATGGCTCAGTTGTAAAGAATCCACCTGCCAATGCAGGAGACATGGGTTCAATGTGTGGTCTGGGAAGACTGCATATGCTGCAGGGCAACTAAGCCTGTGCCCCACAACTACTGAGCCTGTGCTCTAGAGCCTGGGAGCCTTAACTATTGAAGCCCACGCATTCTAGGGCCCGTGAGCTGCAACTACTGAGCCCATGTGCTACAACTATGAATCCACATGCCTAGAGCCTGTGCTCTGCAACAAGAGGAGCCTCTGCAATGAGAAGTCTGTGCATTTCAACCAGGGAAAAGCCCCTGAACAGCAGCAAAAACATTGTGCAACCAAGAATGAAATAAATAAGCAAAACTGTTTTTAAAATGGCTTACAGCCTTTCCCTCAGCTAATACATTCACCTTTCATGGGTATCTTTAGTTATTTTATTTACATCTGAATATGGCAATCCTACCACAGTAAGGGAGCCAGTAGGAAGGATGGCTAGAATACAGATTCTGAATACCCATCTTCCTTCAATACAGAGTAGCATACTCTACCCTTCCCAGACCCTTGTCCAACACTGTCATTTCCCCCATATCACTGATTTTGCATTCATATATATGTCAATTCATTAAAAAAATATCAATTGAGTACTTCCTATGTTATAAGAACTACGAATAAATAGCCTAAAGTTTTGTACAAGAGACAAGTAACAACGGACAATGATAATGCATGAATGTGTGAAAACTAAGTCCCTTCAGTTCAGTCAGTTCAGTCGCTCTGTTGTGTCCGACTCTTTGTGACCCATGAATTGCAGCACGCCAGGCCTCCCTGTCCATCACCAGCTCCCGGAGTTCACTCAGACTCACGTCCATCGAGTCCGTGATGCCATCCAGCCATCTCATCCTCTGTCGTCCCCTTCTCCTCCTGCCCCCAATCCCTCCCAGCATCAGAGTCTTTTCCATAAGTCCCTTCAGTAGTGTCCAATCTTTGCCATCCTATGGACCATATTTTTCTGGGCTCCTCTGTCCACGGAATTCTCCAGGCAGAATATGGGAATGGGTTGTCATTTGCTTCTCCAGGGGATCTTCCTCACCAAAGGATTGAGCCTGAGTCTCTAAGTCTCCTGTATTGGAGGTCGGTTTTTACCACTAGTGCCACTTGGGAAGCTTACATAATTATAACATTGTGTGGTAAGTATGTACTCAAGGAGTTGGCAAACTTTCTCTGTAAAAGGCCAAATAGTAAATATTTCAGGTTTTGTGGGCCGCACAGTTTTTGTTGTAACTACCCAACTCTGCCACATGAAAGCAGTGATAGACAATATGTGAATAAATGCATGTGACTTCATTCTGATAAAATTAATTTACAAAAACAGGTGCTTAGATAAATTTAGCCCACAGGACATAATTTGCCAGCCACTATATGAAGGAGAAGGCAATGGCAACCCACTCCAGTACTCTTGCCTGGAAAATCCCAAGGACGGAGGAGCCTGGTAGGCTGCAGTCCACGGGGTCACACAGAGTCGACGTGACTGAAGCGACTTAGCAGCAGCAGCAACATATGAGGGTAAGAATATTCGTTTATTCAACAGTTATTTGTTGAACACTCATAGCATTTATTTTTCTAAGTGCTAGGGTAAAATAATAACTCAAACATACAAAAACTCCCTCTCTAATAGAACTTGCATTCTAATGGAGAATATGGACATTAAGCAAAAATTAAAAATATGTAGCCTGTTAGTGTCAGCTTCTAAAAAGAAAAATAAAACAGAGAAGAAATCATAAAGAGTTAGAGGAATTGGGATTTTAAGTGAGGTCACCAGGAAAGGCTGCACTAGAAGGTGACTTTGAAAAAAAGCCTGGAAGGAAGTGGGAACACTAGCCATGTAGGAATCTGGAGGATGAACATTCCAGCAGAATGAAAGTCACTGAAAAGTTTATGCAGCAGGAGTGTGTCTGTTAAGCCAAGGGACAATGAGAAGGCCACTGTGGCTGGAATGGAGCAAACAAGGGCGGCCTGGTGGGAGATGAGGCCACAGAGTAACTGGTACCAGACCAGTGAGGGCCCCGTCGGTCATTGCACTGCTGCTGGCCTTGACTCTGAGTGAGCTGGGAAGCTGCTGCAGAATCTGGGCAGAAGAATCACTTGATCTGAAGTGTAGTCTACTAGGGTTACCCTGGCTGCTATATTAAAAACAGACCCAGGCAGGGCAGGGGTGGTGTGCAAGAGCAAAAGTGGGGAGACCTCTTAGGAGGCTATTGTAATAACACAGGAGAGAGACAATGGGATTAGAGCAGAGTGATGGCAATAGGGGATGAAAAGTGGTACAAATGAAACATTTTGTGTGTGTGTGTGTGTGTGTTAGTTGCTCAGTTGTGTCCACCTCTTTGAGACCCTATGGACTGTAACCCACCAGGCTCCTCTGTCCATGGGGTTTCCCAGGCAAGAATATTGGAGCAGGTTGCCATTTCCTTTTCCAGGGGATCTTCCCAACCCAGATATCCAGCCCACGTCTCCTGTGTCTCCTGCATTGCAGGCAAATTCTTTACCCACTGAGTCATCAAGGAAGCCCATCTGAACAAGGGATCAAATGAGATAAAATGGCAACCCACTCCAGCATTCTTGCCTGGAGAATCCCATGGATAGAGGAACCTGGAGGGCCATAATCCATGGGCTCACAAGAGTCAGACATGACTTAGCGACTAAACCAATCTCTGTTTGAAGACAAAGGACTATTCCTAGGAAAGAGGGAATGACATGGGAACTGGATTTGAAAGTAGGAATTAGCCAAGCATCAAGAGAAGAAAATCAGGTCAACTGCTGCAGATAGAGCTCCTGATGAGAAGTGAGAGATGCATGAGGGTTCAGAGAATAAGTGAGTCAGCATCTTCCTCCTGAGGGTGAAGCAAATCTTCAAAAAAACGCATGATGGCCAAACTACATATTCCATCCACTCCCCAACCTACTTCTCTGTGACTTCTATTCAGTCACTAAAGTAAAATGCAAACAGAGTTCCTAGAGGGGAAAAAAAAAGGAAAACATGTGTAAGTGTGCAGCTGTCTTTCAGATTCCTAGGCTTAAATTCTAAGAAAAGATCCTTAAGTGAAATCCTCTGAGACAGACTGGCATCCGGCCAGGGTACTAGGGCCAGCACCCCAGCTCCTAGGAAAATACCCAAGTATCTTGAACAACTGAATGTGTTTGGAGACCAGGGTCTCTCCTAAAATTTTTCTAAGAGGAAATATTTTTAACCCAGACATACCACAAGGCTCTCTCACAAGTCAGCCTATTTGGCTAGAAAACAGCCCCCAAAAGGAGAAAAACAACCTCTCCCCACTCACCTGGGGAGAGGGATTCACTGAGCCATTTAGGTGAACAGAAAAATTGTGGATATGATTTATTCCATAAAATAGTACCTATTGAAACTATGGAGAATTTGGCCTGTAGGAAAGCAACTGAGAGACATTTCTACTTGTTAGTACACTTTCTGAGCTTACCTGCAAGTTATTCTCCTATTCCTTCCCTTCTATTCCCTTTGCCAGGTAAAGTGCATATGAGAAGGTGAGATTTGTTTCTTTAGAGTTTGTGTGGCCTGTGCATATTTAAGTGGAGGGGTTCAGAGGTTTTTTTGCTGTTTGGTTTTAAAGTTTCGCCTTCATTTATTTTCTCTCTGCCCTCTTCTACCCCCTTACACTTATTTTCCCCATCCGTGTTTTTTTTGGCTGCAGGGAACCTTGAATCCCAACTTCAAAAGAAACCTATAATGAAGCCTGGCTGATGTTTAACAGATCTGCCGCTGCAGGGGCCCAGTCCAACTGTTCCTTTGGCTCAACAGCCACAGAGGGTGAGTGAGCAAAGCACAGCTAAACCAGAGCACCCAGCTCTGTGCAGCACCGATTTCTCCACCTGTTCCCTTGGATGTCATGTGCATCTGCCCTCTTGTCCTGAGATACACATCCAAGAGCATGCAACTGCAGGCACCACTCTCTGGCATGCTCCTTTAGGGCACCTCCCAGTCCACCCTCTTGAGGACCTGTTTAAAGGGAAGTGGACCATGCTCTGGGGCTTCCCAGGTGGTACTAGTGGTAAAGAACCTGTTTGTAAATGCAGGAGACACAAGAGATGTGGGCTTGATCCCTGGGTCAGGAAGGTACCCTGGAGGAGGGCATGGCAACCCACTCCAGTATTCTTGCCTGGAGAATCCCCATGGACAGAGGAGACAGGTGGGCTACAGGTTATGGAGTTGCAAAAGAATAAGACATGATTAAAGCAACTGAGCACAAATGCAAGCCTGGACCATGCTCTAGCATTGCTATATACAATAGTCTTTCTGCCCGCAAACTCCTCACCACCAAAACTCAGGCAATGAGGCAGAGAAGAGACAATGAGGCACCAAGACACAGAGACCTCAGCCCACCACAGGCATCAGAAAACAAACGCATGCCGTCATCATCCCCTTGTCTGCTTCAGAGCATGGTGACACTAGGTGGCTGATGACTCGCTTAAACTGTGTCAGTCATTTATTTTTATTTGGTGATTGTCCTCCTCCACATGACAATAGAGTGATGAAATCTGACAGAAACCAAAGCAAAGAGGTAAACACAATGTTCTAGATTTGGCTGGATACTAAACTCATGTGAAAAGGAGAGGTAGAGCAAGGGATGGAAAGTAGATTCAGCAGCAAAGCACCCTTCATCTCTGGGACATAATTTTAGAGAGAAAAACAACAAAAATAAGTCATGACCAAAAAAGAAGCTTCAGACTGCCGAGGTCAGGGAAGCTGGGTTTCCCTTAGGGCATAGACATTCCCTTGACTTGGCTTTCTAAGATGCACCATAGGACGTAGCCAACGACATTTGGGATTTTAATAAAGAGGACTTTCAAGCCCTCATTCCCACAGCAATTGTAGACCCTCTCTTACGGTAGCTACGATGTACAAATAGACATCTGGCCTATGTAGCCTTCACTTTCCACAAGCCAAGTTTCTCTATCTTGGTAATTCTGTTCAACTGGCTGGGTAATGTTATCTATAATTCATATCTCCTTCTGACCATTCCCGAGTCTGATAAATACTCTCCCTTTGATAGGTGCATCTGGGTTACAGATGTTTGGTGCCAGATTCCTCAGACTCTCTCCTCCTCTCAGAGCCTTTGGGAGAGGAACTCCTTTGGGCTACATTTCTGGTTTCTTGCTGTGGGAGGGGAAGAGGGAACATTAAGTAGGATTGGAAAAATGAAGAGGATTGTTCATAGAGCCATCACTGTACTTGCATGTTAGTAATCTGTCTGAAGGTGTGTCCCTCCCACTTTGCAACCAATGCCTACTAAACTGGGAGTTCCTGAATAGAGGGACATTGTGTCTGGCACACTCTGCTCCTCAAAAAATGTCTGATAAAACATTTGTTGAAGTTGGGTTCTTCAGAGTCACAGAATAAAGGAACTGTGAACTTGAGCACTGTGATTTAATTGTAACAATATGGATGCTATGCCATGCCTTGCTGTGTGATACCTGAATGCTTAGCCATGTCCACGCTCTGTGACCCTTTAGACTATTGCCCACCAGGTTTCTCTGTCCATGGGGTTTCTCCAGGCAAGAATACTGGAGCAGGTTGCCATTTCCTTCTCCAGAGAATCTTCCCGACCCAGGAATCAAACTCATGTCTCCTGTGTCTCCTGCACTGAAGGTGAATTTTTACTTGCTGAACCATCAGGGAAGCCCAATCGAGATGCTAGATACTGGTAATTTAGTTCAGAGACAACCACTAACTCCACTAAGTCATAGGCCCTCATAGAAATCCAGAGATCTACATCTCTGTGAAACCAAAGTCCTTTCAAACAATCTAAGCCATGGCACAGAAAAGCAGTCTACACTCTATGTTCTGCTTTTAGTGGCTCAGACTGGATTTAAACCTGGGTATTTAGATAAAATTATTAAACCCCTCCACTAAGATATGAACACTTACTCTATGTATTCTTTATATTTGTCCCTTTGCTTGTCTTACTGTGTCTGGCACATCAGAAAAACTTGATAAATAATTGTTTTTCAAAATATGGTTCCTGCCAATAAGAGTTATGAAAAACATTCAATGTTTTTAATAATAAAAATTCAGCACAAGAAATACAAAGCAGAGAAAATGGAGTATGAATAAAAGGTCTGTACATGAAATAAGTATAAGGGAACTGAGAAAAAGAAAACCTATCTTCTCCACTGTCTTCAGGTTTCTCCCCCTAAAAGAAGACATTCACAAATAAGTATCCTTTTTTAAAATCATCATAATAGGGCTATAAAAGTGTGTTTCTTATTGTGAATAAGCTCTATACACTTGAGAAAATCCACCAGCATGAAAGACAGATCAGAATTAAGAGGGGGGAAAAAAAGGAAAAAGAAAAGTTTACTACAGATGAATCAGATATACTGCACTGTGAAAAAAATTCAGAATTCATCTTACTTTTAGCCTCAGAAAATGGCTGCATCCTTAAAAACAGACTAATATAGAGAAATCAGAGTAAAGTCTTAAATATATGATTGCTAAGATTAAAAAATAAATTCAGCAGATTTAGAAGATAAACTCAAGGAAATTTCCAAAAAATAGAACTATAAAATAAATTCAGAAGATTTTAATCTTAGCAACATGATTGCTAAAATTAAAAAATAAATTCAGCAGAAGATTTAGAAGATAAACTCAAGGAAATCTCCAAAAAATAGAACTAAATTACAATGAGATAGAACATATGAGAGGAAAAGGACAGAATAATTTCAAAAGATCAATCCTCAGAAATTTCTGAGGGGAAAAAGAGATCAGAGAATTAAGAAATATCAACCTAATAATTTCAGAAAATTTGCCAGAGATAAGAATGGCATCACCGACTCAATGGACATGAGATTGAGCAAGCCCTGGGAGATGGTGAAGGACAGGGAAGCCTGGCATGCTGTAGTCCATGGGGTCTCAAAGGGCTGGACATGACTGAGCAACTAAACAAATGAGCAACAACAATGACGACAACAAGAGGCATGTGTCCAAACGGCAAGAATCATTGAATATCAACAAAAGAAGAATAAAAGGCCAACCCTTAAAAAAAGTATCATAAAATCCCTAAAGTAACACAGCTAAACATTCAAAGTGATTTTTAATAGGAAAAAAAAAATCACCTCTAAAACACACAATTATCAGAATAGAAGCTAGAGACAATATAATGAATTTCTTCAAAAATTTAAGAGAAAATATTTCCCAACTCAAATTTTACACCAGGACAAACTATCCATTTTGGGTAAAGGCAAAATAAAAGCATTTTGAGAAATGCTTTTCTGGAAGTTACCTAAAACATCCTTTCTTAGAAAGTTACTTAAGGAGGTTTTCCAGGAAAAAATTAAGCTGTAAATTAAGAAATATTCGTGCAATTCAGGACACAGTGACTCCAATTCCCCCCCCCAAAAAAAAAATCAGAGAAATTTAAGGATAACAATTCTGCAGCAGAACTAAATATAACTGGTGAAGTTGGAAGAGGAGGGAAAAGTGGAATGAACTGGAAGGGAGAGCTCCAGAGGAGTATTAAAAAAATAAAAAGACACTTTCTATAGATCTATTTATCTATTCTATAGATATGATAAAGCATTTGAAAATGAAGACATCAGAAAGGAAGGAAGATAGAAGGGAAGGAGGAAATAGAGACTCAAGGGATAGGGTACATGTGTATGAGGAAGTAGAAGAGCTATGCCAGAAAGAAAGCATAGTAATAGAACAAAACCTTGTTCTGCAACCAAAAGAAAAATGTTTTATAGTCACAATATTATAAATATATATAACTGAGTCAACTAAAAACAGTAAAATTAAAACATTAATTTTAAAATATATTAAAAAATGCAGATGCAATGTGGGAGAAAAGTAAAACTCTCATCGTTATAATAAAAGCAAGTCATAATATTTAAAATTAATGTTTAAACATAATGTTTAAAATTGTGAAAATAAGTTGATCCAGTGGTTTGGACTCTGCACTTTCACTGCCAAAGGCGTCAGTTTGATCCCTGGTCAGGGAACAAATGCAAGCCATGTGCATGTTTCTTGCCCAGATTTTTTTTTTTTAAATAAAATAGATGAATCAAGTAATATAATGTTTGGATATATGTATATGGAGGTTATTACCAAAAAAGCAAGTAAAATAATCAAAGATGGGAGTAAGGCTAGAGAGAGTAGAGAAGGACAAGGAAGTGTTAGGCAGAGGATTGCCATTTCTTATTTTTTGGTACAACTGTCTTTGGTACATTTGATATTTTAACCAGGGGCATTTATTTGGGCTTCCCTGTGGCTCAGTGATAAAGAATCTGACTGCCAATGCAGGAGACTCAGGTTTGATTCCTGGGTCAGGAACATCCCCTGGAAAAGGAAATGGCAACCCACTCCAGTATTCTTGCCTAGGAAACCCCATGGACAGTGGAACCAGGTGGGCTACAGTCCATGGGGTCCCAAAAGAGTCAGATACAACTTAACAACTAAACAACAACAACAACCAAAAAAGTATGAATAGTTCCTTTTATTCTGCAAAGCAAGTTTTGCATGTAAGGATAAGAAAGTTTGAAACACGTCTGGGTCCACAGATAGAAAAGGATGTTACCATGGCAACTCTGAAGCAGTAAGGTGAATAAGTTATAAACCCCTGGGTACGAGCAGTGGCAGTAAGGATTCGGAGATAAGGGGCCACTCTAAGGAGAAAGATGCAGAGGCACCATGAAAGACATCTCTCTCAGTCAAGGCAGTGTGTTGTTGTAATGAGCTAGTAGACAAATGAGAACAAGCCAGATTTGCCTGGAGAGCTCTCTGGAGATCCTGAGTTGGCAAACACTGTTGTTAGTGAGGTTTAGCTTCTGCTTAAGGTTATCAAAATCTAAAAACCAAACCCAAACAGAATCTTTCTTATGCAAATATTTCTGGTAATATGATCAGTTCCCTGGGTATTATTATGTAAACAAAGACTTCCCATCTGTCAGTTCTAATAATGATAATAACTAATGTTAGTTTAGAACTATTTTTGTACTTTGAAAACTTTAGAGTTACCAAAGACTTTCCTGTACCTTGCTTCCCTGGTGGCTCAGATGGTAAAGAATTTGCCTGCAATGCAGGAGATCCGAGTTCAATCTTTGGGTCAGGGAGATCCCCTGGAGAAGGGAATGGCTACCCACTCCAATATTCTTGCCTGGAGAATTCCATGAATGGGCTACAGTCCATGGGGTTGCAAAGAGTCAGACACGACTGAGTGACTAACACACTTCTTGTACCTTATTTCATTTGCTTCACAAAATAACCCAAAGATATAAGTAATGCCAAGTACTACTGCAACCACCCTCATTTTACAGATAAGACATCTGGGTTCCCAAAAGTGACTTGTACAATTTACATAGCTGGTTAAGTAGCAAGGGCTCTGGAATTCAGCTCTGTTCCCTGTTTGCAAATCTTACCATTTTTGACATCACATGTCTGAGATATAGGAGAATCTATTAATTGGTTCTAACCACCCACACATAGGGGCATCAAGAGGACTGCCCACACACAAGACCACGAATTACCACACAAATCGTGTCCAAAAAATTCAAAGGCAGCCATTCAGGTATTGGGTGGAAACTGAGATCCAATCCTCCCACCTCCCACCAACACAACACCCTAGCTCTGGTATGAGGCATTTTATATTTCATATAAAAATACAAGTTATAAGTAGGGAACCCTTGTCCATATGTACAAATTAACAAGTTTACCACCACCTCTATCCTTTCTTAACTCCCTTTAACAGTCCTCAACCCTGGCATCAACCATCAAGCAGAAATCCTCCTATTGGCTTCTGTCTCACAATAGATGATGCATCAGATTCATTTATACATTAAAATAAACATAAAATAGACAACTATGTTTCAGCTGCTGCTCTAGGCACTAGGAATGTAACAAGAACTGATATTCTAGGCCAGGGAAAGACAAATAAACAAGTGCACAAGAAAAAATCCAGAAGTGATAAGTGTTATGGAGATCATTTAAATTAGTTTACATAATAGAGATTGATTAGTCAACTTAGATTGGGCGATCAGGAAATGTCTCACCAAGAGGTGACATTTAAATAGATGTTGGAATGACAAGAGAAAATTCACCAAGGGAAGATTAAGGAAAAGAAGATTCCAAGATGAAACAGCTAGTGCAAAGCTCTGGGGCAGGGACAAGCTTAATGTGTTCAATGGAACAGACTAGAGTCTGTGAGGCTGTGTAGCGTGGGTGTGGAGAACCAGGTTGGGGTGGGAGAGAGGCTGGAGAGGTAGACAGGGGTCAGGTTGTGATCCAGGAGACAGGAGCGGGGCTCGGATTTTATTCTAAGTGTAATAGGAAAACGTGTAAGGAGGGAAGTGACCAGACCTGATGTACCTTTCTAGTGGGATTCTTCCAAATACTGTGTGGAGAATGAAATTTAATGGAGCAAAAAAGGAAGACTGCACTTGTGCTTAGATGTGAAACATCTTAAGTTCATAAAGCTGCTGAACTGCTCAATCTACGTCAGAGACTACGCACACATGGGGCCTCCTCGTGAATTTGGGCTACTTTGCTGGAAACCTAAGACTGTGGAAAGAATGGAAGTGAAAGTGTTAGTCGCTCAGTCTGTCCGACTCTTTGCAATACTATGGACTGTAGCCTGTCCATGGAATTCTCCAGGCAAGAGTACTGGAGTGGGTTGCCATTTCCTCCTCCAGCGGGTCTTCCCAACCCAGGGATCAAACTCTGGGTCTCCTGACTCCTGTATGAGTGGTGTCTATCAATGTATACCTCGTTTGTTCTCTGCAAAGATGCCCTGGCTTCCTTGGACAGATAAAGCCATTCAGCTTTCCTGTATCTCAAGCACCAGGTGCATGTGCAGTTCACACCATATCCACAGTTGTATGCTTCAAAGAAACTGAGTTTGGTAAAGGTCGTGTTTTCATCTTAGTCATCCGTGTGTCCCTAATTACCCAGCACAACATCTAGGACTTGATGAAATCTCACCGATACCTGGTGGAGTAGATAATCGTTTTATTTGGAGGTTGCGCGAACACTCTTTTGTCTCCAGAAGCCAAAACGATAAAATGATGTCAGGAATGCACCCTCCAAGCAGGATACCCCCTAGCCCCGGTCCCTTACCTCCTGGGCGAGTCAGGGTCGAAGCAGGTCTTGCGCACCTCGGCCACGTCTGGGTCGCAGCAGTCGCCCTCGTCAAAGTCGTTCAGCATGTTGTTGCACCCCACGTGGCAGACCCCGTCCTTGCGGTTCCAGGAGTAGCACCGGCCCCGCAGGCGGCAGTCACCCCCGTCGTAGCCCGTGAGTGGATGCTCGCACTCGGGGTCACAGTGGTCGTTGCCGATTTTGCTGGGCTCACAGTTCACCAGCACAATGCGGTGGCGCAGGGTGGAGTTGTGGACGCGGTGGACGCTCAGCTGCCAGCTGATGTTGTAGCGGCTGAAGGCTTCATTGAGCACCTCGTGCTGCCGACGGATCTGCTCCTCACTCACCGTGGGCTTCAGACCTTTGTCGTCATAGATGTTCACCACGCGGTAGCGGATCACCTTCTCTCCCCGGAGGGGCCAGTGCCCATTGTACTGAGAGATCAATTCCACGTTGTCACATGCTGTCTGCCCACAGAGCGGGGGCTGCAGAGGGGACAGAATCTCAGGCTTTGACTCGAAGCCCTGGAGAACCTCACGCCGTGGGTACTTCCCGTCTCTAAAGGGGACCCACTGTTCTTCCAGGGGCTCAAAACTGGCGGTCAGTAGCAGCGTGGTCAAATCCTCCACCTCCAGTGGCTGCTGAGGACTGTGCTGAAGGTGGCTTTGTGGGCGGGCTATCGACCAGAAGACCAGGGTGCCCAGGTGTCCACGGAAAGAGTGCCCATCCTCCGAGCTGTCCCCCCCAAGGAGGAGAGAGCGACAAGATGCCATGAAGGGGCTGTTCAGGGGGCCAGACTGATCTGGACTACTAGCCACCTGAGTGCCATCCACATACAAGGCCATGCGCTGTCCATCGTAAGTGGCCGCCAGATGTGTCCACTTGCCCGGTTGGTAGCGACTGTGGCCCATCACAGTGGTGGCTGTCTTCACTCGGTCGGTGCGAAGAGAGAAGAAGAAGCGAGCATCTCGCCTTCCCACATCCTTCCCCGAGCGGATCCCCAGGGCCCAGCCCTTGTCACTGATAGTGTGGGAGCAGTTATCAAACACACCTGGGAAAGAAGGAAGAGTCGAGGGAGAAATACCAGATACAAAAGGGATGGAGAAAGGGAGAAGAAAACCCGTATAAATAGCAAGAATGTAGGTTTTTAATGGGAAAAAAAACTGATACAGAGTCAATCCCCACCTAAGATGTTTGTCCAGTACCCCATATTAGATGTTCTGGCAACATCTTTCCCCAAAGGAATTTAATTTGAGATTCCATCCAATTTAACGCATTCCAGTATTTTTAAATAACCAAAATGGAAGCTGGAAGGGGATTTGTCACAGTGCAAGTGACAAATATCCTCACTACTTTGTCACAAACATTTCTCATGCTGACTCCATATCCATGCCTTCTTCTCTTTCCACTTCCTTAGAATTCACAAGGGCCTTTGTAGTTTTTACAAAAGATAGTAATCTACCACCCTCAAAAGATCTTTTTTTTTTTTCTATTGAATATTGAAATGACAATTCCTGTGGGAAAATAAGGAAAAGACTGTAACATCCTAGACATGTTATTTCCTCTGATGCCTAAGGGCAAGGACACCCATCTGAAGTGAACAGGTGTTCCCCAAAGTAAGCACAGAAGCATTGCTCCATGGTCCTAGACTATAAAAACCTAGTCAAACTATAAGAATGATTGTTCTTATGACCCATAATGCCTACCACAGTACAGAAGCGGAACCTTTCCAGATAATGAAGCTCCTTACCACATGCTGCCTTAGCATCTTATTCATTGCAGGCCCAGGACTATTAAGTCCCATAAACAAAGCAGAGAATTCTTGTAGATAACTATATCACTAAGAATTTGGCAGCAGGAAGGAGTAGTCATACGTAACAGATGAAAGAGGAAGCCTCAGACAATATGGAGGCCTCAAATGTTCCTGGCAAAGCCATCTGCAGTTATGAGCCCACCACCTCCTCCCAGTACCTCTTCCAGTATATAGGCAGAGTCTATGTAATTTACACAGTCTTGTAATTTATGTAGAGGTAGTACATTCACACAGGAAATGCTTAGTAAATACTGCTTTAGGAATGAATGGATGATAAAAAAGTTGACTGGCCTTTAGATAGACACAGGAGGCTAACATCAAGAGTCATTCTTCCCCAGCCCCCAACCCACCCCCTAGGCAAGAATTTTACTTATTCCTCTGAACTCCTATGTAATGCACTCAAATGGTACTATCCTATGGAGAGTGTGAATTTTAAAGCCATGAGTCTCCCCATTCTAATTGCAGGCAAGTATCAAAAGTAGCTATGCTTTCATGAAAGGATAGATTATCTTCTCTTCTATCTCTAGTGTAAATCAATAACTTGTGATTTAAAAAAAATAAAATGTTCTTTTTAACAAAGGCAACTCCTCCCCAATCTAGTAATTCTACCAATTATACTTACAAGTGATGACTAGGTGTAATAAAATAGTGATATTCTGGTTTTATATTGAGAGAGTCAATTCCTAAGCAGGTTGATAAGAAGTCCAGAGGTTCCTGAGGAGAGAGGGGTCTTGAAGAAGAGGAAAGGACAAATATTTTTTTTCCTTTACATTTCTTAGTCTTAGTCACATAATTTTTTTTAAGCCTCAAACTGATGATTACACAACAAACAACTCAGTTTAAACTCTGTACTAGGGACTATATAACAACAATGCATCCTGATTGAGGACAGTTTCTCCTTCCTGAAAACCTTCTGGCTAACTTTGATATCTTCAGTTCAGTTCAGTCGCTCAGTTGTGTCCGACTGCGACCCCATGTCGCAGCACGCCAGGCCTCCCTGTCCATCACCAACTCCAGGAGTTCACTCAAACTCATGTCCATCAAGTCGGTGATGCCATCCAGCCATCTCATCCTCTGTCGTCCCCTTCTCCTCCTGCCCCCAATCCCTCCCAGCATCAGAGCCTTTTCCAATAAGTCAACTCTTTGCTTGAGGTGGCCAAAGTATTAGAGTTTCAGCTTCAGCATCATTCCTTCCAAAGAACACCCAGGACTGGTCTCCTTTAGAATAGACTGGTTGGATCTCCTTGCAGTCCAAGGGACTCTCAAGAGTCTTCTCCAACAACACAGTTCAAAAGCATCAATTCTTCGATGCTCACCTTTCTTTACAGTCCAAATTTCACTTCCATACATGACCATTGGAAAAACCATAACCTTGACTAGATGGACCTTAGTCGGCAAAGTAATGTCTCTGCTTTTGAATATGCTATCTATGTTGGTCATAACTTTCCTTCCAAGGAGCAAGCATCCTTTAATTTCATGGCTGCAATCACCATCTGCAGTGATTTTGGAGCCAAATAAAATAAAGTCTGACACTGTTTCCACTGTTTCCCCATCTATTTCCCATGAAGTGATGGGGCCAGATGCCACAATCTTCGTTTTTTGAATGAGCTTTAAACCAACTTTTTCAATCTCGTCTTTCACTTTCATCAAGAGGCTTTTTAGTTCCTCTTCACTTTCTTCCATAACAGTGCTATCATCTGCATATCTGAGGTTATTGATATTTCTCCTGGCAATCTTGATTCCAGCTTGTGCTTCTTCCATCCCAGTGTTTCTCATAATGTACTCTACATATAAGCTAAATAAGCAGGGTGACAATATACAGCCTTGATGTACTCCTTTTCCTATTTGGAACCAGTCTGTTGTTCCATGTCCAGTTCTAACTGTCGCTTCCTGACCTTCTTGAGAAACCTGATATCTTAGAATGTATATTATGGGAGTGGGTCTGGTAGGATCTTTCTGTTAGCAAGTTCTAAGCCTGTTATCCTAAAATGTAAATTGTGGGAGTGGGTTCAGTAAAATTTTCACAAACTTGAGACATTCTTTTGATTTATTGTAATAATTAATTAAAAATTATATAACTCCATAGCTAACTCTAGTGAGGGGGGCATTCTCTGTCCCTCTTCTGATGTCTATGTCAGAAGATTTTTCTATCCCTTTTCCATTCTTGTGCCAGGCTATGACGGCACAGGAGTGGCAGAGAGGAGCTACCCCATGTCAGAGGTCAGGGACAGTGGCTGAGAGGAGCAACCCAACCTCCAAGGAGCGGCAGCTGTGAGCAGGAGGGCTGAGAGGAGCTACTCCATGTTCAAGGTCAGGAGGGGCGACTCATCCAAGATAAGGAGCAGCGGCTGTGCTTTGCTGGAGCAGCCGTGAAGAGATACCCTACATCCAAGGTAAGAGAAACCCAAGTAAGACAGTAGTTATTGTGAGAGGGCATCAGAGGGCACACACACTGAAACCATAATCACAGAGAACTAGCCAATCTGATCACACGGACCACAACCTTGTTTAACTCAGTGAAACTAAGCCATGCCGAGGGGGGCCACCCATGACGGAAGGGTCATGGTGGAGAGGTCTGACAGAAGGTGGTCCACTGGAGAAGGGAATGGAAAACCACTTCAGTATTCTTGCCTTGAGAACCCCATGAACAGTATGAAAAGGCAAAATGATAGGATACTGAAAGAGGAACTCCCCAGGTCGGTAAGTGCCCAATATGCTACTGGAGATCAGTGGAGAAATAACTCTAGAAAGAATGAAGGGATGGAGCTAAAGCAAAAACAATACCCAGTTGTGGATGTGACTGGTGATAGAAGCAAGGTCTGATGCTGTAAGAGCAATATTGCATAGGAACCTGTAATGTCAGGTCCATGAATCAGGGTAAATTGAAAGTGGTCAAACAGGAAATGGCAAGAGTGAATGTCAACATTCTAAGAATCAGCGAACTAAGATGGACTGGAAAGGGTGAATTTAACTCAGGTGACCATTATATCTACTACTGTGGGCAGGAATCTCTCAGAAGAAATGGAGTAGCCATCATGGTCAACAAGAGAGTCTGAAATGCAGTACTTGGATGCAATCTCAAAAATGATAGAATGATCTCTGTTCATTTCCAAGGCAAACCATTCAATATCACAGTAATCCAAGCCTATGCCCCAACCAGTAATGCTGAAGAAGCTGAAGTTGAACGGTTCTATGAAGACCTACAAGACCTTTTGGAACTAACACCCCCAAAAGATGTCCTTTTTGTTATAGGGGACTAGAATGCAAAAGTAGGAAGTCAAGAAACACCTGGAGTAACAGGCAAATTTGGCCTTGGAATGCGGAATGAAGCAGGGCAAAGGCTAATAGAGTTTTGCCAAGAGAACGCACTGGTCATAGCAAACACCCTCTTCCAACAACACAAGAGAAGACTCTACACATGGACATCACCAGATATGGTCAACACTGAAATCAGATTGATTATATTCTTTGCAGCCAAAGATGGAGAAGCTCTATACAGTCAGCAAAAACAAGACCGGGAGCTGACTGTGGCTCAGATCATGAACTCCTTATTGCCAAATTCAGACTTAAATTGAAGAGAGTGGGGAAAACCCCTAGACCATTCAGGTATGACCTAAATCAAATCCCTTATGATTATACAGTGGAAGTGAGAAATAGATTTAAGGGACTAGATCTGATAGATAGAGTGCCTGATGAACTATAGATGGAGGTTCATGACATTCTATAGGAGACAGGTATCAAGGTCATCCCCATGGAAAAGAAATGCAAAAAAACAAAATGGCTGTCTGGGGAGGCCTTACAAATAGCTGTGAAAAGAAGAGAAGTGAAAAGCAAAGGAGAAAACGAAAGATATAACCATCTGAATGCAGAGTCCCAAAGAATAGCAAGGAGAGATAAGAAAGCCTTCCTCAGTGATCAATGCAAAGATAGAGGAAAACAACAGAATGGGAAAGACTAGAGATCTCTTCAAGAAAATTAGAGATACCAGGGAACATTTCATGCAAAGATGGGCTTGATAAAGGACAGAAATGATATGGACCTAACAGAAGCAGAAGATATTAAGAAGCGGTGGCAAGAATATCCAGAAGAACTGTACAAAAAAAGATCTTCATGACCAACATAGTCACGATGGTGTGATCACTCACCTAGAGCCAGACATCTTAGAATGTGAAGTCAAGTGGGCCTTAGAAAGCATCACTATGAACAAAGCTAGTGGAAGTGATGGAATTCCAGTTGAGCTATTTCAAATCCTGGAAGATGATGCTATGAAATTGCTGCACTCAATATGCCAGCAAATTTGGAAAACTCAACAGTGGCCACAGGACTGGAAAAGGTCAGTTTTCATTCCAATCCCAAAAAAGGCAATGCCAAAGAACGCTCAAACTACTGCACAATTGCACTCATCTCACATGCTAGGAAAATAATGCTCAAAATTCTCCAAGTCAGGCTTCAGCAATACGTGAACCATGAAATTTCAGATGTTCAAGCTGGTTTTAGAAAAGGCAGAGAAACCAGAGATCAAATTGCCAACATTCGCTGGATCATCAAAAAAGCAAGAGAGTTCCAGAAGAACATCTATTTCTGCTTTATTGACTATGCCAAAGCCTTTGACTGTGTGGATCACAATAAACTGTGGAAAATTCTGAAAGAGATGGGAATACCAGACCACCTGACCTGCCTCTTGAGAAGCCTATATGCAGGTCAGGAAGCAACAGTTAGAACTGGACATGGAACAACAGACTGCTTCCAAATAGGAAAAGGAGTACATCAAGGCTGTATATTGTCACCCTGCTTATTTAACTTCTAGCAGAGTACATCATGAGAAACGCTGGACTGGAAGAAGCACAAGCTGGAATCAAAATGCCGGGAGAAATATCAATAACCTCAGATATGCAGATGACACCACCCTTATGGCAGAAAGTGAAGAGGAACTAAAAAGCCTCTTGATGAAAGTGAAAGTGGAGAGTGAAAAAGTTGGCTTAAAGCTCAACATTCAGAAAACGAAGATCATAGCATCTGGTCCCATCACTTCATGGGAAATAGATGGGGAAACAGTGGAAACAGTGGCTGACTTTATTTTATTGGGCTCCAAAATCACTGCAGATGGTGATTGCAGCCATGAAATTAAAAGATGCTTACTCCTTGGAAGGAAAGTTATGACCAACCGAGATAGCATATTCAAAAGCAGAGACATTACTTTGCCAACAAAAGTCCATCTAGTCAAGGCTATGGTTTTTCCAGTGGTCATGTATGGATGTGAGAGTTGGACTGTGAAGAAAACTGAGCATCGAAGAATTGATGCTTTTGAACTGTGTTGTTGGAGAAGACTCTTGAGAGTCCCTTGAACCGCAAGGAGATCCAACCAGTCCATCCTAAAGGAGATCAGTCCTGGGTGTTCATTGGAAGGACTGATGCTGAAGCTGAAACTCCAATATTTTGGCCACCTCATGTCAAGAGTTGACCCATTGGATAAGACCGTGATGCTGGGAGCGATTGGGGGCAGGAGGAAAAGGGGATGGCAGAGGATGAGATGGCTGAATGGCATCACTGACTCGACAGACATGAGTTTGGGTAAACTTCGGGAGTTGGTGATGGACAGAGGGGCCTGGCATGCTGCGTGCAATTCATGGGGTCGCAAAGAGCGGACATGAATGAGCAACTGAACTTTCACTTTAACAAAACTCTGCTATACAAAACCTCTTTAGTGATCAAGACTGGTTCCTGGTTCCAAAGTTATATCTTCTTCGGGTATCACGAATCCAACACCATTCACCATAAGCTATCTATATTGGGTTTTTATTGTATGCTTGTTTTTAAAATGAGGTTTTTATGGAAATGGAGTATAAGAATTACTCCTTTCATATTCTTATGTGGGTGGATTTTCAAAAGAGCAGACAAAACTAGTGAGATCAACAATAAATTCCCTGCTTCACAGTTTCTGCTTGGTTCACTAATTTTCGAAAGTGCATTTAGCCTTAATCATGTCCATCTACTGACCTATGAAAAAACGTGCTGTAATATTTAATATCAGAACCATGGAATTACTCTCAACCAGTAAATATCTGCTGGTTTTTAAGAGGAGAATTGAGGAGGAGACTATTTCATATTTGTTGCATATATACAATATATATGAGTTGGGGTATAAATTATTAGGCTTGACATATAAATTACTAGATAATTAGCTTATCACTTGCCAAAATCTTATAATTGCAATTCTGAACATTTTAACTTATTGTCCTTAGAACTTATATTCTAGTAGCAACAATGTAATTGTTTCTACTTAGTTATCTTGTTGTTTAGTCACTGAGTTGTATCTGACTCTTTTGCAACTCTGTAGGACATACCCCAGGGAGAAGGCAATGGCACCCCACTCCAGTACTCTTGCCTGGTAAATCCCATGGATGGAGGAGCCTGGTAGGCTGCAGTCCATGGGGTCTCGAAGAGTCGGATACGACTGAGCGACTTCACTTTCACTTTTCAGTTTCATGCATTGGAAAAGGAAATGGCAACCCACTCCAGTGTTCTTGCCTGGAGAATCCCAGGGACGGGGAAGCCTGGTGGGCTGCCGTCTATGGGGTCACACAGAGTCGGACATGACTGAAGTGACTTAGCAGCAGCAGCAGGACATACCCCCACCAGGCTCCCCTGTCCAGAGGATTTCCCAGGCAAGAATACTGGAGTGGGTTGCCATTTCCTTCTCCAGGCGATCTTCCCGACCCAGAGGTTGAACAGCATCTCCTGCATTGGCAGGCGGATTCTTTACCACTGTGCCACCTGGGAAGTCTATTGAACCCAAAGGAAGCTATTAAAATTATTAAAAGTATAGTGTGTCTAAAATTTTATCTCTAACTTCTTGACACACTAGATAGAAGATGGAATTTTCTTATTAGTTCTGATATAATCTAAATTTTAGTAATTATATTATTAATAGAAAGGATTTATTGGCCAAGGGTATTAAAATAGTTCTACTTGGGAGTTGTAGGAAGTATATAGAAGTATTACTTTTTAAATGATTATGAAAGTAATGATTCTTTACTTTCATTTAATAAGATGTCCAAGCAGTATATGTGAAACCTCACTAGGTACCTGGATAACTGCATTTTATTTGCTTTATTACCACTTTTCATACTTCATCTATAGGAAGAGGGTAAATAATTGGTGAAGCATTGCTCTGCATTCATTCTAGGAAAAAAAGAAGCATATTTAACAAATAGAATTTTCTAATCCAATTACTGTGAACTGAACATGTGTACTCCCTACCACCTCCCAAATTCACTTATAGGTACCCTACTGTCTCATGTAATGATATCTAGAGACAGGGCCTTTGGGGAGATTATTAGGTCATAAGGGTGGTGCCTTCATGATGGGATTACTGTCCTTTTAAGAAGGACAGAGCTAGCCCCTCTCTCTGCTCTCCACTATCTGAGGATACAAGAAGACAGACAAACATCTGCCAACCAAGAAGAGGATTCTCACTGGACCCCAGATCTGCTGGTGCCTTCATCTTAGATTTCCTTGCCTCCAGAACAGTGAGAAATTAATTTCTTTTGCTGAAGACACCCATTCACCTAGAGGAGTAAGATGGGAGGAAGAAGGGAGGCTGAAAAGGGAGGGGGTATGTATGTAATTATGACTGATTCACCTTGTCGTTTAGCAGGAACCAAGACAGCATTGTAAAGCACATGCATGCATGCTAAACTGCTTCAGTCATGTCCAACTCTCTGCGACCCTATGGAGTGTAGGCTGCCAGGCTCCTCTGTCCATGGGGAATCTCCAGGCAAGAATACTGGAGTAGGTAGCCATTTCCTCCTCCGGGGGATTTTCCTGACCCAGGGATTGAACCTGTGTCTCTTATGTCTCCTGCACTGGCAGGCAGGTTCTTTACTACTAGTGCCACCTGGGAAGCCCTTGTAAAGCAATTATCCTCTGATTTAAAAAAAAAAAAAAGAGAGAGAGACACCCAGTTTATGGTATTTTTGTTATAGCAGCCTAAACGAAGACATCACTATCCTCAACATTAGCTGTGGATCAGAATCACATGTGGTACTTTCACAAAGACAGATTCTTGTGAAACCATGTTGAGAGCTGCTGATATTCTATATTTACAGAACAAGTCAAGCTTTTGACTACAGCTCAGTAGGTAGAAATGCAGAAGACAGAAGCTGGGGGTCTTAGAATTTCCACCAGTGGAAAAGCATTAGAAAATTTGTTATTAATAAGTTAAGTCAGACATGAAGGTAGAAATAGCATCTGAAATTCTTTTAAACCATTTATTTAAGGAATAATATCAGATCAAGTATTTTAGGTTTGTCTGAGGTCTCTACGTAAGCATAGTACATTCTTGCTCATTAATTTAGGAAACTAGTGGAAGGAAAGGCAGCTAAAACAAACAGGTGCCTGTTATGAAGTGTACCGATATAATGCTGTTAGAGAAGATGGTTAATTGATTGTCTAGGACTGGTAATTAATTAGAGTTTTTATTATCTATAATTCAACTCATACTTAAGACTGCTGAAATGGAAATAAATGCCCCCTGTTCTCACTAAAAAATCTATTATTCCCAGAGAAGAAACTGTGGCACTGAAGAACAGTATGCTGACATCTCTCTGAGAATCACTGCCAGCCACACCAATCTCTTTCATGAGATCACGAGTGTGTCCTTCTGGGGATTTTCAAAATTTCCAAGGACAGAGTAGATAAATGTTTCTAGCCCCTGCATTTTCTATATTCTTATAGTCTGTAGGGGTGAAAATCTGTTCCTCCAATCTGTATGATATTGAATGGAAAATTATCTGGTTCTCTTCTCCCTTGAGACTGAGTAAACCAGAGTACAGTTAGACCAGAACTGCAGTCTGTGCTCAGAAAAACACAGATTTACCCAACAGTGAACCTCTGACCTGGAAGTGCTCTGCTTCACCCCCGGCAGCTGCTGGGAAGAGGATCCTGCTTTATCGCTTGGGGCTGTCACCCCACAAAGCCTCAAAGGATTTGCATTTCATCTCACTATCTTGCTCCTTCTGGAAAAAGAAATTCCACTTGGAATTAGTCCTTTTGGCTCCTCAAACATTTACTGAGCATCTTATGCATGCCAGCCATATACATTCTTCTTAGTTGGGAAATAAAGGTAGTTTTTGCCCTTCAGGAGTTATAGTCTCATGGGAGAATGAGCAACATAGGAGATAATTTTAATATAATATCAGAACTAAGATCAAGAAATACATAAAACCCTCTGATGAAATAAGATGAAAAGACAACCTCAGAATGGGAGAATATAATTGCAAATGAAGCAACTGACAGAAGATTAATTTCCAAAATATACAAGCAGCTCATGCAGCTCAATATCAGAAAAATGAACAGCCCAATCAAAAATTTGGCAGAAGACCTAAGTAAACCTAAACAAACATGAAAAGATGCTCAATATCACCCATTATTAGAGAAATGCAAATCAAAACTATAATGGGCTATCAACTCACACCAGTCTTAATGGCCATCATCAAAAAAATCTACAAACAAAAACTGCTGGAGAGGGTGTGGAGAAAAGGGAATCTTCATGCACTGTTAGTGGGAATATAAACTGATACAACCACAATGGAAAACAGTATGGAAGTTCCTTAAGAAACTAGGAATAAAACTACCACAGGTATTGACGGTGTTAGTCACTCAGTTATGTCCAACTCTTTGCAAGCCCGTGGACTGTAGCTTGCCAGGCTCCTCTGTCTGTGGAATTCTCCAGGCAAGAATATTGGAGTGGGTAGCCATTCCATTCTCCAGGGGATCATCTCTACTCAGGGATCAAACCCAGGTCTCCCACATCACAGGCAGATTCTTTACTGTCTGAGCCACCAGGGAAGTCATATAACCCAGCAATCCTACTTCTGGGCATACACCCTTAAAGTAAAAGTGAAAAGTAAAAGTGAAGTTGCTCAGTCCTGTCCAACTCTTTGTGACCCTATGGACTATAGCCTACCAGGATCCTCCATCCATGGGATATTCCAGGCAAGAGTACTGGAGTGGGGTGCCATTTCTTTCTCCAGGGGATCTTCCTGACCCAGGGATCAAACCTGGGTCTCCCACACTGTAGGCAGATGCTTTACTGTCTGAGGCACCAGTGAAGTTTCCTGAGAAAACCATAATGCAAAAAGACATGTGTACCCCGATGCTCATTGCAACACTATTTACAATAGCCAGGACATGGAAGCAACCTAGATGTTCATTGACAGATGAATGGATAAAGAAGATGTGGTACATACATACAGTGGAATATTACTCAGTCATAAAAAGGAACAAAATGGGTCATTTGTAGTGATGTTGTTGAACCTAGAGTCTGTCATACAGAGTGAAGTAAGTCAGAAAGAGAACAACAAATATATATATGTGTGTGTGTGTATGTGTGTGTATATATATATATATATGGATTCTAGAAAATATATATGGAATCTAGAAAAATGATACTGATGAATCTATTTGCAGGACAGGAAAAGAGATACAGATGTGGAGAACAGACTTGTAGACACAGTGGGAGAAGGGGAGGGTGGAACTAATTGAAAAAGTAGCATTGACATATGTATACTACCATGTGTGAAACAGACAGCCACTGGGAAGCTGCTGTATCACACAGGGAGCCCAGGCTGGTGCTCTGTGATGACCTAGAGGGATGGGGGGGTGGATATATGCATTTATACAGCTGATTCATGTTGTTGTATAGAAAAAAATAACAAATTTTTTAAAAATAAATAAATACATCAGTGAGTGAAAACAGAATCTAATTTCAACCCATAGTTCAGAAATGATTTCCTGAGGGAATGAGACCCAAACCTACTCTTGAAAAGTGTATAAGAATTGGCCAGGAGAAAGAATGACAGATCATTCCACACAGTGGCAGGATGGAGAGCACCAGAGGTGAAACAGGTCAGGTAGTTCTTGTAAACACAACAAGGGGCTTGGACTGTATAAGTTAGAGAACACCTGGGGGTTTCCCTATTGCTGTCAACTGTCTCTAATATGCTACGAGCACACAGATAAACTCTAGCACGAAACATCACATGCTTGACCTTGCCTTGCACACTACTCCAACTTAAATTAAGAAAAATTTCCAAAGCCTGCAGATGGACAATTGCAATACAAGGAATACATGAACACAACAAGAGTTGCATGTAGTTAACTCACCCATGCACTTGTTGAATTAATATTTATGAAGCAACACTAGCTGCTTATGTCAGTACTCAGTGCTGGGGACATCTATAGTGATCAAATGGTTACTTGACCTCAAGAGGAGTTGGGTATAGGGAAGAATATAAACCTTAAATAAGTAGCTAAAATGAATAATGCTGACAGTTGGAAGTATAAATAGCTATGTGAACAGCAAATGAAGAAAACTCTTCATTAAAACATGGACATAATATGGCAAAAATTCTCCCTAAATTTACTAAATGTCAACTTTCCAGCACTGGCCTATTATGTTAATAACTTAATTTCAATCAAATCTGCCATGAAACTAAGGTTACCTTGAATACCAATCAGACTGTCTGGGAAGGTTAGGGAGACCCCAAACCAAAGAATTCCAAGAGATAAGTTCAGGCATTCCCAGATCAAACATCCTTCCAATTCACTTAGAAACATTCACTGTAAGGAAACAATTCCATTCACCATTGCAACAAAAAGAATAAAATACTTAGGAATATATCTACCTAAAGAAACTAAAGACCTATATATAGAAAACTATAAATCACTGATGAAAGAAATCAAAGAGGACACTAATAGATGGAGAAATATACCATGCTCATGGATTGGAAGAATCAATATAGGGAAAATGAGTATACTACCCAAAGCAATTTACAAATTCAATGCAATCCCTATCAAGCTTCCAGCGATATTTTTCACATAACTAGAACAAATAATTTCACAATTTGTATGGAAATACAAAAAACCACGAATAGCCAAAGCAATCTTGAGAAAGAAGAATGGAACTGGAGGAATCAACTTGCCTGACTTCAGGCTCTACTACAAAGCCACAGTCATCAAGACAGTATGGTATTGGCACAAAGACAGAAATATAGATCAATGGAACAAAATAGAAAGCCCAGAGATAAATCTACACACATATGGACACCTTATCTTTGACAAAGGAGGCAAGAATATACAATGGAGTAAAGACAATCTCTTTAACAAGTGGTGCTGGGAAAACTGGTCAACCACTTGTAAAAGAATGAAACTAGATCACTTTCTAACACTGCACACAAAGATAAACTCAAAATGGATTAAAGATCTAAATGTAAGACCAGAAACTATAAAACTCCTAGAGGAGAACATAGGCAAAACACTCTCCGACATAAACCACAGGAGGATCCTCTATGACCCACCTCCCAGAATTCTGGAAATAAAAGCAAAAATAAACAAATGGGACCTAATTAAAATTAAAAGCTTCTGCACAACAAAGGAAACTATAAGCAAAGTGAAAAGACAGCCTTCCGAATGGGAGAAAATAATAGCAAATTAAGCAACTGACAAACAACTAATCTCAAAAATATACAAGCAACTCCTGCAGCTCAATTCCAGAAAAATAAACGACCCAATCAAAAATGGGCCAAAGAAATAAATAGACATTTCTCCAAGGAAGACATACGGATGGCTAACAAACACATGAAAAGATGCTCAACATCACTCATTATTAGAGAAATGCAAATCAAAACCACAATGAGGTACCACTTCACACCAGTAAGAATGTCTGCGATCCAAAAATTTGCAAGCAATAAATGCTGGAGAGGGTGTGGAGAGAAGGGAACCCTCCTACACTGTTGGTGGGAATGCAAACTAGTACAGCCACTATGGAGAACAGTGTGGAGATTCCTTAAAAAACTGGAAATAGAACTGCCTTATGACCCAGCAATCCCACTGCTGGGCATACACACTGAGGAAACCAGAATTGAAAGAGACACATGTACCCCAATGTTCATCGCAGCACTGTTTATAATAGCCAGGACATGGAAACAACCTAGATGTCCATCAGCAGATGAATGGATAAGAAAGCTGTGGTACATATACACAATGGAGTATTACTCAGCCGTTAAAAAGAATACATTTGAATCAGTTCTGATGAGATGGATGAAACTGGAGCCGATTATACAGAGTGAAGTAAGCCAGAAAGAAAAACACCAATACAGTATACTAACACATATATATGGAATTTAGAAAAGATGGCAATGATGACCCTGTATGCAGGACAGCAAAAAAGACACAGATGTGTATAGCAGACTTTTGGACTCAGTGGGAGAGGGAGAGGGTGAGATGATTTGGGAGAATGGCATTGAAACATGTATAATATCATGTAAGAATCGAATTGCCAGTCTATGTCCGATGCAGGATATGGCACGCTTGGGGCTGGTACACGGGGATGACCCAGAGAGATGTTGTGGGGAGGGGGGTGGGAGGGGGGTTCATGTTTGGGAACGCATGTACACCCGTGATGGATTCATGTCAATGTATGGCAAAACCAATACAGAATTGTAAAGTAAAATAAAAAATAAATTTAAAAAAATTCCATAGAAACTATATTTATATTGAATATCCACTTTAACTAAATCTTCTAAACTGTGATGTGGTATTCTTTTGGTAAATTTTTTTTCCCTTCACTCCTTATCATATAATGATATCACCCATTTATACAGTACCTGAGCTTTCCAAAGCAATCTTGTACAAGGATCATTTAAATGGTAAAGCCTCCTGTGAGTTAGGCAGGATTATTATCATCACCAGTCTTATATAGATGAGGACACTGAGGTTCTAAGAGGTCAGGTTATCAGGCTGGGAGTAGAGTGTTCACTAGAAGCAAGGTGTCATAATTCAGAGCCCAGAACAGTTATCAACGCTGGGGAAGACCATAGAGCATGATGATTACAAGCATGAGTCAGTCAGAAGCTTAGGTCTCCAGTCTGAATATGGAATCTCAGCCTCCAGCTTATGCTATATGATCTCAGAAAAAAACTGCATCTTCTTGCTGAGCCTCAGCTTACTCATTTGCAAAATATACCTGTAAAATAAAAATCTGTCTGCCACTGCTCTTCTCTTCAGCATTCTTCAACTACAAGTTGAGATCACAGACCTGCTTCAAGACATTGTTGTGAGAATTAAATAACACATGTGAAAGATCTTGGCACAGTGCCTAACACATACAAAGTGATTAATAAACCACATCTGTGATAACTAAAAGGAGTTTGATGATGAACTATCAAAGGGAAGAACAAATTAGATATAAAATTAGTGTTTTGCAGATACATGTTTAACAACTGGCTCTCTGAAGAAAACTAAGTGAATACTGACTTGTAACATTTGCTAGTTTCTATGGTATAAAATCACTGACATCACTGAACATGGAGTTGGGAAGAGATGTGTACAGTTGGCTCTGATGAGATAGGCTAAGTCAGTTCCACCACTAGAAAGACTCAAAAGGAAAGCAGATGCAAGCCACTATGTGTCCCCCTCACCTCATGACTATTAAAGCAGATGTAGCTACTTTGTGGGCCATCTGATTTTTTATAATTAAAAAGGGGTAAATGTGAATTTGAGACTTACTATAAAGCTACAATAATCAAGATACTGTGGTATTGGTGAAAGAGCAGACAAATAGATCAATGGAACAGAATAGAGAGCCCATAAATATAACCAATTTATCTTTGACCAGGAGCAAAATAAGTACAATGGAGCAAAGATACTCTCTTTGACAAATGGTGTTGGAACAACCAGATATTCCCATAAAAAAAAAAAAGAATCTAGAAACAGACCTTATATTCTTCACCAAAATTAACTCAAAATGGGTCATTGGCCTTATGTAAAATGTAAAACTGCAAGAAGATAACATACAAAAGAAAATCTAACCAATCTAACCAACCTTCAATATGATGATGCCTTTTAAAATACAACACCAAAACATGATCCATAAAAGAAATAGTTTATAACCTGGATGTCATTAAAATTAAACACTATTTTTTCTTCTAAAGACATGGTATTGTCTTACAGAGAACTAGAAGACAAGCTACATACTGGGAGAAAACATTTGCAAAAAGATACGTCTAACAAAGGATTGTTACCCAAAATATACAAAGAACCCTTGAAACTAAACAATAAGAAAGAAATGGTCCATTTTAAAAATGAGCCCAAGACTGTAACAGATACCTCACTAAATAAGGTACACAGGTGGCAAAAAGGCATATGAAAAAATGTGCCAAGTCACATGTCATCAGGGAAATCCAAATTAAAACAACAATCAGTTCAGTTCAGTCACTCAGTCGTGTCCAACTCCTTGTGACACCATGAATCACAGCACGCCAGGCCTCCCTGTCCATCACCAACTCCCAGAGTTCACCCAAACTCATGTGCATCGAGTCGGTGCTGCCATCCAGCCATCTCATCCTCTGTTGTACCCTTCTCCTCCTGCCCCCAATCCCTCCCAGCATCAGGGTCTTTTCCAATGAGTCAACTCTTTGCATGAGGTGGCCAAAGTATTGGAGTTTCAGCTTTGGCATCAGTCCTTCCAATGAACACCCAGGACTGGTCTCCTTTAGGATGGACTGGTTGGATCTCCTTGCAGTCCAAGGGACTCTCAAGAGTCTTATCCAACAACACAGTTCGAAGCATCAATTCTTCAGTGCTCAGCTTTCTTCACAGTCCAACTCTCACATCCATACATGACCACTGGAAAAACCATAGCCTTGACTAGATGGACCTTTGTTGGCAAAGTAATGTCTCTGCTTCTGAATATGCTATTTAGGTTGGTCATAACTTTCCTTCAAAAGTAAGCATCTTTTAATTTCGTGGCTGCAGTCACCATCTGCAGTGATTTTGGAGCCCAATAAAATAAAGTCTGACACTGTTTTCACTGATTCCCCATCTATTTCCCATGAAGTGATGGGACCGGATGCCATGATCTTCATTTTCTGAATGTTGAGCTTTAAGCCAACTTTTTCACTCTCCTCTTTCACTTTCTTCAAGAGGCCTTTTAGTTCCTCTTCAGTTTCTGCCATAAGGGCGGTGTCATCTGCATATCTGAGGTTATTGATATTTCTCCCAGCAATCTTGAGCCAAGCCTATGCCCCAGCCAGTAATGCTGAAGAAGCTGAAGTTGAACAGTTCTATGAAGACCTACAAGACCTTTTAGAACTAACACCCAAAAAAGATGTCCTTTTCATTATAGGGGACTTGAATGCAAAAGTAGGAAGTCAAGAAACACCTGGAGTAACAGGCAAATTTGGCCTTGGAATACAGAATGAAGAAAGGCAAAGGCTAATAGAGTTTTGCCAAGAGAACACACTGGTCATAGCAAACACCCTCTTCCAACAACACAAGAGAAGACTCTACACATGGACATCACCAGATGGTCAACACCGAAATCAGATTGATTATATTCTTTGCAGCCAAACATGGAGAAGCTATATATAGTCAGCAAAAACAAGACCGGGAGCTGACTGTGGCTCAGATCATGAACTCCTTATTGCCAAATTCAGACTTAAATTGAAGAAAGTAGGGAAAACCACTAGACCATTCAGGTATGACCTAAATCAAATCCCTTATGATTATACAGTGGAAGTGAGAAATAGATTTAAGGGACTAGATCTGATAGACAGAGTACCTGATGAACTATGGATGGAGGTTCGTGACATTGTACAAGAGACAGGGATCAAGACCATCCCCATGGAAAAGAAATGCAAAAAAGCAAAATGGCTGTCTGAGGAGGCCTTACAGATAGCTGTGTAAAGAAGAGAAGTGAAAAGCGAAGGAGAAAATGAAAGATATTCCCATTTAAATACAGGGTTCCAAAGAATAGCAAGGAGAGATAAGAAAGCCTTCCTCAGCGATCAATACAAAGAAATAGAGAAAACAACAATAAGAAACCACTAATGGTAAAGAATCTGCCTGCAGTGCAGGAGACTCAGGTTCAATCCCTGGGTTGAGACGATTCCCTGGAGAATGGAATGGCTACACACTCCAATATTCTTGCCAGGAAAATTCCATGGACAGAGGAGCCTGGCAGGCACAGTCAATTGGGTTGCAAAGAGTAGGACACAACTGAGCGACTAACACTGTCACTTTCATACACCTAGTAGAATGGTCAAAATACAGAACACTGACTACATCAAATACTTTGAATATGTGGGGCAACAGAAACTCTCATACATTTCTGGTAGAAAACAAAATAATATAGCCTCTTTGGAAAATGATTTGGCATTTTCTTAAGAAACTAAACATACATACTGTTACCATATGATCCAGCAATCATTTTCCTTGGTATTCACCCAGAAAAAAAAACTGAAATTCTATCCACACAAAAGCCTGCACATGGATATTTATAGCAACTTTATTATAATTGCCAAATCTTGAAAGCAACCAAGACATTCTACGGTAATTGAATGGATACATTAACTATGATCCATCCCGACAATACACTATTATTCAGTGCTAAAAATAAATGAGCTACCAACCCATGAAAAGCATGAAGGAAATGTCAATGCATTTAATTAAGGGAAACAGCCAATCTAAAAGAGCTAAATACTACATGATACCAACTATATGGTATTCTAGAAAGGGCAAAACTATGAAGACAATTAAAAGATTAGTGGTTGCCAGGGGTGAGGAGAGAGACATGAATAGGCAGAGCAAAGAGGATCTTTCAGACAGTGAAAATAATTTGCATGATATTATAATAACAGATATACATCATTATACTTTTGTCCAAACCCATAGAATGTACAGAACCAAGATTAAACTCTAAACTATGGTCTTTGGGTGATTATGATACATCAGTATAGATTCATGGTTGGAAATTAAAAAAAAAGATTATTTTAGTAAGTGATGTTGATAATGGAGGAGGCAAAGCATGTGTATGGGCAAGGAATACATGGGAAATCTATGTATCTTCCTTCTAATTTTATTGCATATCTAAAACTGCTCTTTTTAAAAAGTGTAAGTATTTTTAAAAGACACTGGGTGGGGGGAAAGGTAAATATCACTTCCACTCTGGGTTTTGAGCCTGAAAATTACCAGAGCACACAGCAACCAACTGCGCATATAAAATAAAATCTGCCCATACCAGGGCTGCTCTTCATATCCTTCAACCACAAACTAGGATCACAGAAAAACCTGCACAGCTCATCCACATGCCCTCAGGAGTGATCCTCAGACCTGCTTCCTTAACTCTACCAAGTAGAAGCAAGATGGACTCTGATAAAAAAGAGAAAGTACCAATCTCCACATTTAGGAGATTTCTCAGTCTAACAGAGTAAAGGCTTACAAAGCCAACACAGGCTAAGCCAACACAATATACTTAATGAAACTGAGCTTATGCAATATTGAGATTTTATAACTTTGGATGTACATGTGACAGAAGCAAATATGTTATAACTGTTGTTTACTCATCAAAACCACATTCTTGGGAGGAACAGAGGAACCAGATCATCAACATAATCTATAAAATCACTCAGTACCAAACTGAACTACAAAAGCACATGAGTTAGAAAAATCAGATCAAGTGACGTAACTCGAAAAATGATGGTGGTACTGAAGCCAAACGTGTGGGTCATGTCGTCTTAAAACTTTAAGAATCATTCTTTAATAGATATGTTGAATGAAATAAAAAGAAGAAGACTCTTCTATACATTGCCAACAAAGACTAGCTTCAGATATAAGGATACACACAGCTTAAAAGTGAAGGGATGAAAAAAGATATTCCATTCAAATGGAAACCAAAAGAAAGTTGAAGCAGATATGCTGTTATCAAACAAAAGAGACTTTAAAACAAACACTGTAATAAAAGACAAAGAAGAGTATTACATAATAATAAAGGGGTCCGTTCAACAAGAGGATATTATATTTGTAAATATTTATGCAATCAACATAGGAGCACCTAAATATATAAAGCAAATAATAGTAGACCTAGAGGGGGAAATAGACAGTAATATAATAATAGTAGAAGACTTAATACCTGACTTACATCAATGGATATATCACCCAGACAGAAAATCAATGGTGAAATATTAGCTTTAAATGACACATTAAGCCAGATAAACTTAATCATTATATATAAAAGATCCCATTCAAATGCAGCACAATACACATTCTTAAGTGCCCATGAAACATTCTTCAGGGTGAATCATATGGCTATGAAAAAGTGTCAATAAATATAATACTGAAATCATATTATGCACCTTTTCTGACCGCAATGATATAAAACTAGGTATCAATTACAAGAAGAAAAACTTTTTTTTTTCTTCATAAATATGTGGAGATTGAATAACATTCTATGAATAATCAATGGGTAAACAAAGAAATCAAAGGAGAAATTTTAAAAATACCTTATGACAAATGAGAATGGAAATATCACACACCAAAATCTAAAACATGAAGCAAAAGAAATACTAAGAAAGATGTTCATAGTAGTAAATGCCTCAAGAAACAGGAAAAAATCCCAAATAAACAACATACCCTGACACCTAAAGGAATTGTTTAACAAATTAAAAATATAATAAAATAAGTCCAGAGTTAGTAAGAGGAAGGAAATAACAAAGATCAGAGTGGAAGTAAGTGAAATAGAAGCTAAAAAACAATAGAAAATATCAGTGAAACTAAGGGCAGTTTCTTTGAAAAGATAAACAAATATGACAAACCTTTATCTCCACTCAGCAAAGAGAGAGAGAGAGTGAGAGAGAAGGCTCAGTTAAAATCAGAAATTAAAAAATAAGAAGTTACAACTGATACCACAGAAATACAAAGGGCAGTAAGAGACTCTTATGAACAATTATACTCCAACACATTGGACAACCTAGAAGAAATGGATAAACTCCCAGAAACAAATGATCTTCCAAGTAGAAGAAATTTCATGAAGAAATAGCAGTTTTGAGTAGACAAACTACTAGCAAGGATATTGAGTCATAATCCAAAACCTCCCAACAAACAAAAGCCCAGGACCAGATGGCTTCTCTGATTAATTATACCACAATTTAAAAAGATTTAATACAAATCTTCTCAAACTCTTCCACAAAGTTGAAGAGGAGGAGATACTTCCAAATTCATTTAATAAAGCCAACATTACCATGATACCAAAAATAGACAAGAATACCACAGAAAACAAGATTACAGGACAATACCCCTGATGTAAATAGAGGCAACAATTCTCAACAAAATATTAACAAAACAAATTTAACAATACATTTAAAAAAATCATACGCCATGATCAGGTGGGATTTATTCCAGAGATGCAAGAACGGTTCAACATCTGCAAATCAATCAATGTGATGCACCACAGTAACAAAGTGGAGGCCGGAAATCACGCAATCATCTCAACAGCCACAAAAAAGCATCTGATAAATTCGACCTCCATTTACAATAAAAACATTCAATAAAGTCAACATAGAGGAAATATACTTCAACACAATAAAGGTCACATTTAACAAGTCCATACTATTCACCAATCATATTCAAGGGTGAAAGGCTAGCAGCTTTTCCTCAAATATCAGAAATAAGACGAGGTTGTTCACTATTTCACTTTTATTTAACATAGTATTTGAAGTTCTAGCCAGAGCAATTAGGAAGGAAAATGAAATAAGAAGCATCCAAACTGGAAAGGAAGAAGTAAACTGTCACTATTTGTGAATGACATGATTTTATATACAGAAAAATCCTAAAGATTACACCAAAAAATTGTTAGGACTAGTAAACAAATTCAGTAAAGTTGCAGGATATAATACCAATATGCAAAAATCTCTTGTGTTTATACACACTATCAGAAAGAGAAATTAAGACAACAATGCATTTAGAATAGCATCAAGAAAAATAAAATACCTAGAAATAAATTTAGCCAAGGAGGTGAGAGATTAATTGATGAAAGAAATTGAATAGGACATATATAAATAGCAATATAGTTCATGCTTATGGGTTGGAAAAATTAATATTGCTAAAATGTATGTATTAGCCAAAACAACCTACAGATTCAGTGTGACTCATCAAAATTGTTGGGCATTTTTCACAGAAATAGAACAAACAACCCTAAAATTTGTATGGTTTAGGAGTCCTAAGCCACAAATGACTCCAAATAGCCAAAGTAATCTTGAGAAAAAACAAACAAACAAACAAATGAGGCTTCATGCTCCCCGATTTCAAACTATTCTACAAAGCTATAGTAATCAAAAGAGAGTTGCTATAAAAGTGACATAGGGATTAGTGAAACAGACTAGAGAGTCCAGAAATAAATCTGCTTGTATACGATCAATTCATTTATGACAGAAGAATCAAGAACACAATGGGAAAAGGACTGTCTCTTTAAAAAAAAATTGCTGTTTAGTCAGTAAGTTGTGTCTGATTCCTTTGCACACCACATGGATTACAGCCTGCCAGGCTCTCTGTCCTTAGGGTTTCCCAGGCAAGCATACTGGAGTGGGTTGCCATTTCCTTCTCCAGAGGGTCTTTCTGACCCAGGGATCAAACCCACATTTCCTGCATTGTCAGGCAGATTATTTATCACTGAGCCACAAGAGAAGTCTTCTTTTCAAAAAATGCTTTTAGAAATCTGGATAACCACTTGTAAAGGATGAAACTGAACAACTACCTTACACACAGAAATTACCTCAGAATTAAAGACTAGATTAAAGACTAGAATGTAAGACCTACAACCATAAAACACCCAAAAGAAAAACAGAATACAAGCTCCTCAACCTTATTACTCTTGGCAGTGATTTTTTGGATCGGACTCCAAAAGTAAAGGCAATATAAGCAAAAATAAATGGGATTATATCAAACAAACAAACAAAAACCTTCTGCACAGCAAAGGAAACCATCAATAAAATGAAAAGGCAACCTACCAAATAGTGAAAACACATGTAAATCTTATATGTGATAAGGGTCTAATATCCAAAATGTATAAAGAACTTGAACAAGTCAATAGCAAAACAAAAGCAAAAAAAAAAATCTGATTTCAAAAATGGTAGAAGATGTGAACACACATATTTCCAATGAAGACATACTGATGACCAATGGGTATTTTTAAAAATGTTCTACAGCAATCATCATCAGGGAGATGCAAACCAAAATTGCAAAGAGATATCACCTGCCATCTGTCAGAATGGCTATTAACAAGAAGATAAAAATAACAAATGTTGGTGAGGATGTGGAGAAAAGGGAATCCCTCTGCATTGTTAGTGTGCACAAAAATTGTTGTAGCCACTATGAAAACCAATAGGGAGTTTCCTCAAAATATTAAAACCAGAACTAACATATGAACCAACAATTCTACTTCTGGGTGTTTATCTGAAGAAAATGAAAACAGTAATTTGGAAAGATGTGCACCTTCGTGTCCATTGCAGCATTATTTATAATAGCCAAGACATGTAAACAACCTAAGTGCTCATCAGTGGATGAATGGCTAAAAAGATGTGGTACCTATACTCAATAGAATACTATTCATCCATAAAACAGAATGGAATCTTGCCATTTGTGACAACATAGATGGATCTTGAGGGTACTATGCTAAGTCAAATAAGTCAATAGTATAATAAATCATAATGGAAAAGTTTTATATATGTATATATATGTCCTCTGAATCATTTTGCTATATGCTAGAAAGTAACATAACATTGTAAATCAATCACATTCTCATAAAAACACTTTTTTAAGTCATACAGAGAGAAACAAATACTGTATGATTCCACTTACACGTGGAATCCTAAAAACAAAACAACAAATAAAACTCGCAGATACAGAGAACAGAATGGTGGTCACCAAAAGAGTAGGAGATTGAGGGAGTAGGTATAATGGGTAAAGGGGTTCAGGTCGTACAAACTTCCAGTAATAAAATAAGTAAGTCATGGGTATGTAATGTAGAGAATAGTGACTATAATCAATAATATTATAGTGCATACTTGAAAGTTGTCAAAAAAGTAAATCTTACAAGTTCTCATCATAATATATATATATATGTAAATTTTGTATGGTGATGGATGGTAACTAGACATCATAGTGATCATTTAGTATATATACAAATATCACAACATTACGTTATATACCTGAAACTAATGTTCTATCAGTTATACCTCAATTAAGAAAAAAATCTTTCAGCTCTTCCTTGGAACTGGCTTCCATTATTTATCAATGTTTACTAAATTTAATGTTTATTAAATTTAAAATTATTCAGCTATTTCACCCTGTACTTAAGTTTTGAAAGGGAAGTAAATTGAGAGAGCATATCTTTTTCATTTTACTTCTGCTCTCAACTCCAAAGTTTGTATTTAGAGACTATGAGACTAGAGACTATTTACTTTAACGAAGATGCATATACACTCATGTGAGTCTTCAGGAAAAATCACTTACATTCAGTTCTCTACTATTATTAATTGCCGGAATTTAGAGTTAATAGAATCAATTACTCTCCCTGGTGATAAAAAGTCTAATAGTAGTGAACATCAAAGCCAGAGAGATACAGACAACTGTTTAATGTGGAAATTTTTAAATGTAACCCTTGTAGAGGAATAAGCCTGCTTCTTTCCATCCTGGGCTTCTTTCTCTGCACTCAGAAGATCTGCTCATGCCAAGAAGAAGTAAAAAGACACACTATCTTTTATTAAATATCTACTATACTCCAGACACTGGACATGTGCCAGCCCTTTTAAACTCTACCACAAATGTATGAACTAAATTTTATTATCTTCACTTAGAAACCAAAAAACTGAAGATCATAGAAGTTAAGTTTTCCACAGTCTTACAGTTAGGAAGAACCTGAGACAGGGATCAAAACCAGATCTCTTTGACCCAAAAGCCCATGCTCTTTCCACTGCACTAAAACATTTCAAATACTAAAAAAAAAAAAAAAAAAAAAAAGTGGTTAGTTGCTCTTTTGGAGCATGAAGAGAGAAAAATGCTGGTGAGTATAACATTAACAAATTTTCAGACCATTTCTTTAAAACTGTCTGGGATCTGATTCTCAAAAAAACAAACAAAAAAATGTATAGGCCAACATTTACACCTGGAAATAGTTTAGAGGTGAGAACAGTCTGGTTAGCACAGCAGTTAATAGCTCCAGGTTGGCCAATATCTAAACTGACAGGCTGCCTTGCTGACATTTGATAAAACATCTGGGTGGCCCTTCAGGGTTTTCTGTGATACATGACACTCAGTAATGAATTCTAGAGGACGCTGACAGAAAGGAAGAGCTTCGTATCCTAAAGCCAGGACAGTGACTAAAGGCTGGAGAAAGTGGGAAGGAAGCTAATATGAATACTTAACTGAAAACTCTCCTTCAAACCTATGGCTTCCACCTGCATTTCCCCCTTCTGGATTTCCCCACTAGGTTTGTTTGTACCTGGTGGAGGAAGAGAGCGCATCAGAAACGGGAAGCGAGATGGTCCAGGTAAGAGTTGCTCTCAAACAATGCATTCACACTGTTCTGACTGCTTACCTACTTTTCCAGCAGAAATCTCACCCTGCTCCCCTAACTAGAAGCTTCTGTCAGGTGGTTTTGCCAGAAAAGACTGCCCTGAACACAAGACCAGATAGAGGGAGATACGCTCCAACAGTGCTCTTGGCATCATAATGAGGAGGAATGTATCCACCCCAGGACTTATAAAAGCCAATATGAAGTGAGAGCAAAACGAATCTTCTGAGAACTGTTAGGAATCAACCTGTCCTTGGCATTCTGATTTTATGGTAATAACAAAAGGGGGAAAGGTGCAGTTCATACCCTTTTCTTCCTCAAAGCAGAAAAGTGTGCATTTCAAGAACATTATGTGAACTTCAGTTTCAGAGTGTTGAAATAAAGGCAAAGCCAAAAATATGTCCCTGTTTCAGAGGCTATGTAGGCGCAATGCTGAGAAATGTGCACGGACACTTCATTCTTGGGCACTCCCCAATTAAACTCCTGCTCTCCAGTCAACATGCTGCTCTCCTAAAACCAACCTCAAATACAGTCCCAACTCCCTAAATAATGCTAGAGAGCTCCCTTTGTCTGAAGTGAGTCCCATCTACAGATGTGCCCTTCAAAATTAACCTAAACTTCACTTTGTACATGAGTCCTTGCTTGGCCATATGTTAATCAAAGCAGTTTTTTGTTGCAGCTTGCTGACCCTCATAGTACTGCAGCTATTACATTTTCTTTATTCAACCAAGCAATTTGAACGTTCCTTGAGAAAAAGATCCTATTTTAGACAGCTGTGAATTTGCAAAGGGTCAAGGGAGGAACAAGTTTTAGTTCCTACCTTCTACCTTCTCTGAAAGTCAAACTAAATCATTACAATCTTAACTCAGGGAAGGAAGATATCCCACCATTCTTGGGGAGGGGGGACAATGGTTGGGTAGGAGGTAGGGCTGCCCACTCACCCTGCAATTGCATCTGACTACAGGAATGAGGCTGGGGTAACCAACTGTTCCTTCCACTGTGCAGGTATAGGTACTCAGACTTTCTCCTGATGTTAGATATGCTTTCCCTCTTCCGAGTCCTACAAAGTTGGATTACAGCTCATGTGGCAAAAGCTATGGGAAGACTTTCTCGGGCAAAGCCCTACTCTGTCATTTACCTATGACAGAATCTCATAGAGGAGATCACTTAACTACAGGTCAAGGTGAAAGAAGAAAAAGTACAGGTAAAAATGCTGTCCTTGGCACAGCAGTGGCTGCAGAATCTCAGTTCCAGTAACTACCATAGCCTAGTTCTCCTCTGTACTTCTGGGAGGGTTAAAGTCAGGAGTGAGAGTTCTGCTTCTCTTGGAAAGCCCATTGGCTTCCAGGAAGGTGAGGTTCAATAAAAGAAAGAAGTCACGCACAGTGTCATCAGTTCTGGTAAATGGAAAAACATGCTGTGTGGTGCAAGTTTGATTTCAGGAGGAAAATGAGCAAAAAATAGGGCCAGGTTAGGTCATGATTATAAATCAACCTGATACAAGGCAAGGTTCTTTCTCAGGAAGTTATGCCTATGGCCTCTCTGCACATCTATCTGCTGCCTTCTGCAGAACTACTTACCCAATACCTTACCCCCCCCACCCCCCACCCCCCTAAGGGAGAGCATACAGGGAACAAAAAGGAACAAAGGGGAGGAGGAGAGAGGCCATCCATCAAAAGCCATGCAAGCTGGCAGACAGCAGGATTGTGTCAGCAGGAGAAAGTGAAAAAAAGCCCAGGGAGGTATTTTTCAGCTGTTCTAGATGGCTTTCCTTCAAGATAGGATTAGGCTCACTTTTTAACTATGAGTTTGGATCTCCCTGGTGGCTCAGACAGTAAAGCATCTGCCTACAATGTGGGAGACCCGGGTTTGGTCCCTGGGTTGGGAAGATCCGCTGGAGAAGGAAATGGTAACCCACTCCAGTAATCTTGCCTGGAAAATTCCATGGACTGAGGAGCCTGGTAGGCTACAGTCCATGGGGTTGCAAAGAGTCGGACATGACTGAGCAACTTCACTTTCACTTTCAAGTTTTTACAGAGTGGGGAAGGAAAAAAACTCCTGAGAATATTTCACTAGCATCTTACCAGAAAAAATTTTAAGCCTCTTTACAGTCCACTCTTCATTTTAGTCATGCCTTATGATGACAGCAACCAGAATGAGAATGTCCCAGGCTTTCTGTAGGCCATGCATCCATAGGGTGAGAGTGAATGAGGCAGACTGGCAGGGAGAGGAGAGCAGAGAAACACAGAATGATGAGATGAAGGACAAAAATCCAAAGGCATGCACAACCTCAGAAGAGCTGACCTGTACATAGCATCCATGGAAAGTAGTTAACAAGTTGCCTGACGCAAAGCGTCACTCAGTTCAGTTCAGTCACTCAGTCGTGTCTGACTCTGTGCAACACCATGGACTGCAGCACACCAGGCCTCCCTGTCCATCACCAACTCCCAGAGTTTACCCAAACTCAAGTCCATTGAGTTGGTGATGCCATCCAACCATTTCATCCTCTGTTGTCCCCTTCTCCTCCCACCTTCAATCGAAGCATCACTAAATGTTAGCTAATCTCAAAGTTATTATTATTGTTGTGGATGAGGGTAAGAGTGGACATGAGGAATTAAATGAAAAGCACTACTACTTTCTACCTTTAAAAGAGGTACTATTTTCTACTTGCTAAACCAGGCTTAAAGCGCACAGAGACCCTCAGCAAGGCCAGCTCTAGACCAGAGCTGCTCAGATCCTAGTGTGTATATGAAGAACATCCGAAGTTAATATTATCAGCAAAATTAATATTAAGAAGGAAAGAATAAATTGCTTTTCAGAAAAGCAAATGATAAAAGAGTTCATCACCACTAAACAAGGCTTACAAGAAATGTTTCTTCAAGCTGAAAAGAAATGATGCTAATTAATAACAACACATATGAAAGAATAAATCTCATTGGAAAGGTAAATATATAGTAAAGGTAGTGGGTTAATCTAAAGGCAAAAAGATATGACACTGAAAGATGAACGCTTTAGGTCAGTAGGTGCCCAATATGCTACTGGAGAAGGGTGGAGAAATAGATACAGAAAGAATGAAGAGACTGAGCCAAAGCAAAACCAATGCCCAGCTATGGGTGTGACTGGTGATGGAAATAAAGTCCAGTGCTTAAAGAACAATATTGCGTGGGAACCTGGAAGGTTAGGTCCATGAATCAAGGTAAACTGGAAGTGGTCAAACAGGAGATGGCAACAGTGAACCTCGACATTTTAGGAATCAGTGATCTAAAATGGACTAGAATGGGTGAATTTAACTCAGATGACCATTATATCTACTACTATGGGCAAGAATCCCTGCAAGAAGAAATACAGTAGCCCTCATAATCAACAAAAGAGTCTTAAATGCAGTATTTAGGTGCAGTCTCAAAAACGACAGAATGATCTTTGTTCATTTCCAAGGCAAATCATTCAATATCACAGTAATCCAAATCTATGCCCCAACCACTAATGCCAAAGAAGCTGAAGTTGAACAGTTCTATGATGACCTACAAGACCTTCTAGAACTAACACCAGAAAAAGATGTCCTTTTCATCATAGAGGACTAGAATGCAAAAGTAGTAAGTCAAGAGATTCCTGGTGTAACAGGCAGGTTTGGCCTTGGAGTACAAAAGGAAGCAGGGCAAGACTAACAGAGTTTTGCCATGAGAACACACTAGTCATAGCAAACACCCTCTTCCAAAAACACAAGAGATGGCTCTCCATCAAGAGATGGACATCACCAGAGGGTCACTGAAATCAGATTGATTGTATTCTTTGCAGTTGAAGATGGAGAAGCTCTCTACAGTCAGCAAAAACAAGACTGGGAGTTGACTCTGGCTCAGATCATGAACTCCTTATTGCCAAATTCAGACTTAAATTGAAGAAAGTAGGGAAAACCACTAGAACATTCAGGTATGACCTAAATCAAATCCCTTACAACTATACAGTGAAAGTGAAAAATAGGTTCAAGGGATTAGATTTGATAGACAGAGTGCCTGAAGAACTATGGATGGAGGTTCATGACATTGTACAGGAGGTAGTGATCGAAACCATCCCCAAGAAAAAGAAATGCAAAAAAGCAAAATGGTTGTCTGAGGAGGCCTTACAAATAGCTGAGGAAAGAAGAGTCTCAAAAGGCAAAGGAGAAAAGGAAAGATATAACCATCTGAATGCAGAGTTCCAAAGAATAGCAAGAAGAGATAAGAAAGGCTTGCTAAGTGATCAATGCAAAGAAATAAGAGGAAAACAATAGAATGGGAAAGACTAGAGATATCTTCAAGAAAATTAGGGACACCATGGAACATTTCATGTAAAGATGGACACAATAAAGGACAGAAATGGTAGGGACCTAACAGAAGCAGAAGATACTAAGAAGAAGTGGCAAGATTACTATAAGAACTATACAAAAGAGATCTTCATGACCCAGATAACCATCATGGTGTGATCACTCACCTAGAGCCAGACATCCTGGAGTGGGAAGTCAAGTGGGCCTTAGAAAGCATCACTACGAACAAAGCTAGTGGAGGTGGGGGAATTCCAGCTGAGCTATTTCAAATCCTAAAAGAGGATGCTGTCAAAGTGCTACACACAATATGCCAGCAAATTTGGAAAACTCAGCAGTGGCCACAGGACTGGAAAAGGTCAGTTTTCATTCCAATCCCAAAGGAAGGCAATGCCAAAGAATCTTTGAACTATTGCACAATTGCACTCATCTCACATGCTAGCAAAGTGATGCTCAAAATTCTCCAAGCTAGCCTTCAATAGTATGTGAACCATGAACTTCCAGATGTTCAAGCTGGATTTAGAAAAGGCAAAGGAACCAGAGCTCAAATTGCCAACATCATTGGATCATGAAAAAGCAAGAGAGTTCCAGAAAATCAACTACTTCTGCTTCATTAACTAGGCTTAAGTCTCTGACTGTGTGGATCACAACAAACTGTGGAAAATTCTTCAAGAGATGGGGATACCAGACCACCTTACCTGCCTCCTGAGAAACCTGTATGCAGGTCAAGAAGCAGCAGTTAGAATCAGACCTGAAACAACGGACTGTTTCAAAATTGGGCCACCTGATGCAAAGAACTGACTCATTTGAAAAGACCCTGATGCTGGGAAAGATTGAAGGTAGAGGGAGAAGGGGACAACAGAGGATGAAACGGTTGGATGGCATCACTGACTCAATGGACATGAGTTTGGGTAAACTTCAGGAGTTGGTGATGGACAGGGAGGCCTGGAGTGATGCAGTCCATGGGTTTGCAGAGGACACAACTGAGAGACTGAACTGAACGTCAAGGCTGTATATTGTCACCCTGCTTATTTAACTGATATGCAGAGTACATCATGCTAAATGCTAGGCTGGATGAAGCACAAGCTGAAATCAAAATTGCTGGCAGAAATATAAATAATCTCAGATATGCAGAGGACACTGCCCTTACAGACAACTAAGAGGGACTAAAGAGCCTCTTGATGAAAGAGGAGAGTGAAAAAGCTGACTTAAAACTCAACATTCAAAGAAATGAAAATCATGACGTCTGGTCCCATTGTTTCATGGCAAATAGATGGGGAAAAGTGGAAACAGTGACAGATTTTATTTTCTTGGGTTCCAAAATCACTGCAGATGGTGACTGCAGCCATGGAATTAAAACATGCTTGCTTCTTGGAAGAAAAGCTATGACCAACCTAGACAGCATATTAAAAAGCAGAGACATTATTTTACTGACAAAGGTCCATCTAGTCAAACCTATAGTTTGTCCAGTAGTTGTATATGGATGTGAGAGTTGGACCATAAAGAAAGCTGAGCACCAAAGAACTGATACTTTTGAACTGTGGTGTTGGAGAAGACTCTTGAGAGTCCCTTGGACTGCAAGGAGATCCAACCAGTCTATTCTAAAGGAACTCAGTCCTGAATATTCATTGGAAGGACTGATGCTGAAGCTGAAACTCCAATACTTTGGCTACCTGTTACAAAGAACTGACTCGTTGGATAAGATCCTGATGCTGGGAAAGATTGAAGGCAGGAGCAAAAGGGGATGATGGAGGATGAGATAGCTGGATGGCGTCACCAACTCGATGGACGTGAATTTGAGCAAGCTCCTGGTGTTGGTGATGGACAGCGAAGCCTGGCATGCTGTAGTCCATAGGTTTGGAAAGAGTTGGACATGACTGAGTAACTGAACTCAACTGAAGTTAATAGAACAGATTGTGGAGTGAGAATCCACCAGACCAGCCAAACTTAATAACTCTACAGCCTAGAGCAATCCTCTCCCATTTTCCTCATCCACGAAATGGAGATAAGAGTGATACCTCATTTACAGGGTTTGAGGGAGGATTAAATTAATTCACACATGTAAAATAATGAAAACAGTGCTTACCACACAATAAGCACTCAATATTATTATCCATTACTTTGCTAAATACTATTTTCTTATTTATTTATTTACTTGACTGCGCTAGGTCTTAGCTGGGTCATGCAGGATCTTTGATCTTACTGCAGGCTGCAGGATCTTTTAGTTGTGGCATGTAAGATCTAGCTCCCTGACCAGGGATCAAACCCAGGCCCCCTGCATTGAGAGCAAGGTGCCTTAGCTCCTGGACCACCAGGGAAGTCCCTCATAGTTAATATTATCATTTTAACATGTATAGGGCTTATGTCTTCAACTGTATTGTAAACTTCTTAAAAGTAGGTAGTCCTGTTATACACTCTGTGCTCAGTAGAGTCCTGTTGAATAAAGAAATTATAGGTGAGTAAATGGATTAAAAAGCAAATTGAGCTACGTAATTCCTCTAAGTGCTTTATCAGATGAGAGCAGGTGTGTTCAGACCTTTAAGTATCTTATGTTAAAAGAATTTCACCTCCCCACCCCCACCCCCCAAACTTTGTAATAACTCCAGATTTTGAGAAGACCACAGAAGCGAAGGCAGGAAAGACTTGGAAACTAAGGAAAGTTTCTGGACCACTGTTGACCTCTTTTCTGGATTGGCAAGATTTTTTTCTACAAACACTGCCTTCTCCCTCTTCCACAAGGAATAATGTGAGCATAAAAGAGACAATGCATAAAGCAAATAAATAGAACAGATAATATCTGAAAGGTCAAAAATGATCATAGTTAAATCAAGTTTTAACTATATCCAATTCTTCTAGGAGACTAGTTTCCAGTCAATATTTATCAAATAAAGATGTATTGAGGGGGGTTGAGGAAAAGGAATTGAGGTGGAAGATAAGGGTAATCATTTAGTGAATTTCAGACATATTAGTCACTTTCCAAGTCAATAGGATGTAAAGGTTACCTGTGCCTACTTCCAGGTAGAAAAATTCACTTTACAGTTTATAAGACTAAATCATGCCTTCTGTTTGTTCACTCATTCATTCATCCTCTTATCAAATATTTATTGGATGAGTTTCATTTGCTATCGCTGCACGAGGTGCAATGAACAAAGCAGAGCCCTGACCTCCAGTAGCCCAGGAGCAGAGCTAGCCTAGAAAAGAAGTATGGTAGTAGGGCCATGTCTGTCTAACAGCCCCCAGCACAGTGCCTGGCACACAGTAGGAACTCAAAGAGTATCTGCTTGATGACTAACACGTAAGATGGAAATTACAGTAAGTTGACCCAAGTGTCTTGATAAGGCTTAGTACAGGATATCAGGGGCTTCCCAGGTGACTCAGTAGTAAAGAATCCACCTGCAATGTAGGAGACATGTGTTCAGTCCCTGCACCAGGAAGATCCCCTGGAGAAGGAGATGACAACCCGCTCCAGGATTCTGGCCGGGAGAATCCTACAGACAGAGGAACCTGACAGGGTCCATGGGGTTGCAAAAGAGTCAGACACGACTTAGCAACTAAACAACAATAATAACAATAGGATATCAGTAGAAGTCATTGGTGAACAAATCTATATCAGTGAGGCCAAGGAAGGTTTTCTAGAAAAGGTGTCATATTAACTAAAATCCCAGGGAGTGACTTGAAGTAAGTTTGGTGAGTGTGGGTTTGAGGAGTCGTTTCTTGGGCTTCCCTGGTAGCTCAGAATCAGCCTGCAATTTGGGAGACCTGGGTCTGATCCCTGAGTCAGGAAGATCCTCTGGAGAAGGGCATGGCAACCCACTCCACTATTTTTGCCTGGAGAATCTAATAGGCAGAGGAACATGATGATCTACAGTCCATGAGGTTGCAAAGAGTTGGACATGACTGAGCAACTAACCCTTTCACCTTCACTTCCATCCTAGGGACAGAGCACTCAGGTTCAAATCTCGATGCTGCATGAGCAGCTGCCTGTCATTGGGCAACATCCTATTCCTCCCTGTCCTACAGCTTCTCCATCCACTTCCTTGAGTTGTTCTGAGGAGTTCATGAGTTAACATTATCAAAGTGACCACAGTTACATGTGCTGTTGAGTAAATACTACATAAGTATTTGCCAAATAAAAATCCTTTCAGTAATTTCTTGAAACAATGGAGCTTGCATGGGCATACTCTCCATTTCTGGTATCCATCTTGTATCACCTCCCTGTATGTTATGCTGTCTTCTGTTTTATATGACTAGTGCTTTATTACAGGACGTTGGCTCTCTCTTACCTTAAAAAATTCCCTCTACACCCCTGTGTCTTCTTCTGACTTCTGTCCCTTCCCCTCATGGCCACTTTCTGAGCAGATTGTGTTGGACCCTGTTCTAGGTCTTCATAGTCTTACATCTCACTCATAACTTCACCTGCAGTAATGTGGAGTCCCCTCTGAACCCCCAACTCCAGAATGAAACTGCTCTCTCTAAAGTCCCTGATGATTTTCTAACAGCTGCATCCAATGAGCCCGGTTCAGGCCTGATCTCGTACTGGGTGGCTCTGTACCATCTGACACTTTGGTAAATCCATCCTTTTCTCTTTTCCCCAATTCTGCTGCCTTCAGGCCTCCTTCAGTCTCTCCAGTTACTGGCTCTACTTTTCTAGCCTTGAGGAATTCCCGGTCTCATCGAGATAGGACTGGGATCTCCCAGAGGCCGAGCTGCAATGGTCTAATTACAGCAGCTCCCACTGGACAGAGAGAATCTTCCAGGTATGGCCTCTGCCTTGCTCTCTTGATTCCCCCAATGAATGACTAAATGTCTAATACTTTACCTAAGAGGAACTCAATAAATGTTGGATGAATGGATAAAATAATAAATAGAACCCAAAAAAAGTATATTTATTTTCTAACCTGTCCAAAACACACTGCAACAAGTTGTATGAAAGTCAGCAAATGCTGAGTCACTGCTTGAATGATGACTCACTAACTGATTGATTAACTCTTAAGCTCTGTGACTTCCCCTCTGATCAGCCACTGGACTTCTAATCCAGAAATGAGCCACGATTACTAGTCTTGATATCCCAAGCATTGCCATGGCAACGTTTCAACTTCAAAATGCTTTGAAATGTTGGGTTCCAATGACCGTATTCTATATTTGGGCAGGACCACTTTTCTCCACGACTCACTTCTGACTCATAAAGAGAATTGGGATGTTTTTGTTTGCCCACTGGGCTTTATTTCCTGGATGTTCTCTTTTAAAAAAAATTCAAAGCATGGGATTATTTAAGGCAGGTAATGAACATGAGAAGGAGGGGATGTTATTTTTGGGACACAAACTTAACATAGAGATGTGTTTTCTAGAAGGTGCCAGGGTCATGGGGTGTATGATGTGAGCAGGAAGGAATCCGATGAGCACCCAGAGTAACTAACCCTCAGAACACAGAAGCATGGAATTGATGCACTTGTTTATGGTAGCAGGAACCAAAGCTAAGGGACAGTCAGGGTATACAGGCTCAGAATCCAAACTAACGTGCCACCTTCCACTCCTGTTTATTTTGCCTCCTCAAGGCATGGGCTAGGATGGGAACGAGAAGAAGCCAAGCCACCTGGCACACACATACCAAATGACTCAGATGGGCAGCTCCAGAGGAACAATAAAGCAGAGCACAGAGGAGGGAGCAGAAGGTGAGGAAGGACAAAGCATTGCCAGTGAAGGGCAAAGGGGTGAATTTACTTGGGCTGCCAAAGGTGATGCCTACTTTCCAGCTGCACCCCTATTACTCTGAATATTTCCACCTGACAACCTGTGCTCCACCCAAGAACTATACTGAGAGTGCCTGTGGGTTTCCATCTCATCTCTGAGGATGGAGAGAATATACAACCAACAGACAATGAGGAGAGAGAAGCAGATGGTGGCACATGGCCTGGCCAAGGCTCCTCCTGACTACACTGTCACCCTGAGATTGTGGATGCCACGAAGGGAGGCAGTAACTAAAGAAGGGGATGAAGGCAGGAAGGGCAGGGAGTGATGTCAAGCAACACAGCTGCAACGTGATTAGGACGATCACAGAGTCACACTCAGAGAAAGCCCCTCTGTGCTACCACCTGGAAGTGCGTCTCCTTTCCTGACCTGTGCCCCAGACACCTGGGTGACTTCAGCATCCCAACCCCTTGGGAGTCAGAGGCAGGCCCTGAACAGTATGGGCCATAGGGAGATGGCGATGCCTGAGCATTCAGAGCTGGAATCCAAGGAAAAGTTCAGGTCATGTTAGCAGAACTCTATGGCCTTTATTTTCCCTCCTGCCCTCTGTTTCTCTTCTCTTCTGCTTCCTGGAGGTGCCGTTGCATCAGAATCTGAGGCACTGTGACTTTTCAAGGCCTGAGTGTTCCCCATGAGCGTGTCATTCTGGGCTCATGTGGGTGGAAAGCCATAGAAAGTAACGCAGTTCAGGCTGAAGGGAAACTCCCGCCATGCAGAGTTAGGTTCAAGGAAGAAAGGGCCATCTTAGGATGCCCTTAAGTGGCTGAAGGAAGGAGCTTGATGACAGGTTCCTTCTCAACCAGTAAGACCTTCTTGTGATTGCAGAGGTCTCACATGCTCAGGTCCATGTGTTTATTCATTATACAAAACAGCACATTCCTCAAAGACTACCCAGGTGCTACCAGATGTAAGCAGTGGCCAAGCCCTAGCCTTCAACGAGCCCAGAGAAGCCCTCTTCATTTCAGTGGGTCAAAAATATAAAACCAAACTCTCATGCATTTCTGAGGAGTGCAAAATGGTATAGCCACTTTGGAAAACAGTCTGTCAGTGCTTCAAAATGTTTAACACAGAGTTACCATATACAATTCCACTCTGGTGCCTACCCGGCAAAAATAAAAATATAAGTCTGCTTGTGCAGTGTTCATAGCACCACTATTTGTAATAGCCCAAAAGTGGAAGCCACTAAAAAGTTCATCAACTGCAGAATGAATAAACAAAAAGGACATATATAAGGAATAGTATCCAGCAATAAAAAGGAATGAAGCTCTGATACATACTAAAACAAAGCAAACCTCAAGTGAAAGAAACCAGATTCAAAAGACCACACAGAGTAAGCCTGCTACGTATGAATGAGTTCCCTTCTGAGACTTCACAAATCCAATTTGTTCATATAAGTCCAACAAAGTTAGCCTAGCTACCAAATACAATCAGCTGTATAGTATAGATTTGTAATACTTTTCACACAAATAATACATAAAAAACAAACACACAAAAAAATAGAACATATTTAATCTCACAGCACGATACCTTGACAAATATGCCAGGCATGTGAACTAACTTACGTGATTAGATATTCAAACACAAGTTCTCATCTTTGAAAGTTCTCAAGTTAAAGGTTCATATGTAGGGTACTTACTGTATTACATGGAAAGACCAGAGTAGCCAAATCTACAGAGACGGAAAATAGTGGTTGTCTCTAGTTATTGTGTATTTGGGAAGAAGGGGAAGGAAATGGGGAGTGACTACTAATGAGTAAGGTGTTTCTTTTGGGTAGAATGAAAATGTTCTAAAATTAGATTGTAGTGACAGTTGCACAACTCTGTAAATATTCTAAAAAACATAAATTGTAGAGTTTGAACAGGTGAACTTTACAGTATAAAAGTTTTATCTCAAAATGCCATTAAAAGAAAAAAATATATAGTTGACATTGCACAATGCAAGGGTTAGCGTCACCAACACTCCATGCATTCAAAAATCCATGTGCAACTTATAGTCAGCCCTCTGTATTCCCATCTCCTCCATATCTGGGTCCACATCCTCAGATTCAACAGCTCAAACTCACGTTGTTCAAGGGTCAGCTCTAAATAAATATAAACTCCATCTGGAATGTTTGTATCAAGAAACCATCAGGATTTGTTTTTCTGCAGGAAATTTCCCTGCCCCTGATACTGTCAGTCTCTCTGTAGGCATTACCCTGGATAGTGTAGAACTAGCAAGCAAAGCAAAAGAAGATTGTGGAAGATGCACAGCCTGCAGGAAGAGTCCTGGATACCAGGGTCTGGCAAACTATGGCCCACAGCCAAAATCAGATCTGCCACTTGTCTTCGTAAATAAAGTTTTATTGAAACACAGCTCTACTCATTCATTTACATATTGTTTATAGCTGCTTGCACATTCTAGGAACAAAATAGTTTCAATGGAGACTGTGCAACCTGCAAAGTCTAAACTACTTACTAAATTCTTGTGCCTTTAAAGAAAAAGCCACTTTTTTGCTGACACTTCTCGAGACTCATGTGTCCACTTAAGTCTTAAGTCATGGTCCACACACTAGTAGCAGCAGCACTGAGGAGCCTGTTAGAAATGCAGAATCTCAGGTTCCCCCAGACCTTGTGTTAGTTAGTTGCATTAGTGAAAGAAGCAGATGTCAAGATGGAGTTCAATATACATGGACTTTATTAGGAGAGGTGACTAGGAGAGAAAACAGGAGGAAGCCCGAAAAGGCCAGGAGAGCCATCAGTCCATGATGCACGTCTGACCTCGAGGGAAGGGAAGAGAGGAGAAAGATCGGGTGGAAGCATTGTAAACTGCTATACGGTCTAAAGCATGATCTGCAAGGTCCTCATGAATCCTCAAGGCAGAGTCGGCTGTCAGAGGAGTCCTGAATCTCTCAGAAACTGGTTTTCCTTTATTCCTGCTGCACCAAGGTGTCTGACCTTAGTGCGCATGCAGTGACAAATTCATAGCACAGCACCTCTGGTCCTTCGGAAAGGAAATGGGCTGTACTTGGCATTCTCATTGCATCTGCAGCAAGGTGTATTCCCATAGCAGTGAGATGATTTTGAGAAGAATTGTAGGGGATCTCTATGCACATTTAAGTTTGAGAAGCAATACTCAAGGGCAGGAATTAGCAAACTTTCTACAAAGGGCCACACAGTACATATTTTAGGCTCTGTGGGCCATATCTTCTCTGTTGCAACTACTCAACTCTGCCATTCAAAGGAGGAGCAGCCACAGAGAACACATAACCAATTGGGTGTGGCTGGGTTCTAATAAAACTTTCTTTATAAAAACAGACTTTTGCTTTGGACAAGATGTGGCCCATGGGCCAGAGTACACCAACCTCTGCTCTAGAGTTATGGGGTTTAAACTTTTTAGAAGCAACTAAACACTTTTGGGGGGTGGGAGTGGGAGGGTGGGCTTCCCCGGTGGCTCAGATGGTAAAGAATCTGCCTGCAATGAGAGAGACCTACGTTCGATCCCTAGATTGGGAAGATCCCCTGGAGGAGGGCATGGCAACCCACTCCAGTGTTCTTGCCTGGAGAATCCCCATGGACAGAGGAGCCTGGCAGGCTACGCCAGGCCTGTGGCCCACGCCAGGCCACAAAGAGTCAGACACGACTGAGTGGCTAAGCACAGCAGAAACTCTTTTTTCACATGAAACAGGTAAGAGAGGGGCTGCCCCTTTTGATGGTGGGCAGGAAGCCGCATGTGCAACAGTTCCCCTCAAAAACCACTGAGACACCTCTGCAGGTAACAAAAGCAGAATCTGAAAGTCATTGCCCTGGTTCCCCACAAAGAGCCTCGAGTTACAGAAAGTTTCTCTCACACTTTTCTCATTCCTAGTGGGCATCGGCGACCTAACTTTCTACTTAATCCATTCTACAAACATAGCTGACAGTCTAACACTGTGCTAGGTACTTAGGGACGATGAAAGTGAATCAGACACACATTTGGCTCCTGGGGAAGTTTCAGTAAAGAAAAACACGACCTGTATAGAACTACGGCAGCAGGGAGCAATGTGTACCCCAGGAAGTCGCAGGTCAAGGACTGTGGAGACGGGGAAGTGGAGGAGATCATGTCCACACAGGGAATCCGGAAGATTCCGTGGACAAGGGTCAGGGAGCTGTGAACGGAGGGGGCAGCCTGACCATCTGTTTTCCGTCTAAAACCAGACAATGCCTCTCTTCTGGACGACCACACCTCCACAGGATAGACTCTTCTGCACACAGATGCTAACTTACAACCATCAGGGCACATGGCTTGCCCACACAAGCAGACTCATGGATCTCATTCCCGTCACAGTGGGCATACCCACCCCCAGAGACCAACAACCTCGCGTCCACAGTTCTTTCACGCAGGGTTACTATGACTTCACCGCATGTCTGGGGCAAGATCAAGGAGCAGAACTAAGTGAGAATAAAATGGGCGATTCCTCAGGGTCCCACAAGGGCAAACACTCTGACTTGACCACCAGTGCAGCATAGGAAGAGGCAGCTGAGGAGGAGGGTAATGGAAAGCTTATCTTCACAGGAGCCCTGGGAAGGGTATGGACGTGGTGCTTCACATGTTACTGAGCCCTGCTGGATACTGGGGAGGCAGCACACATAGCCTTCCTTTTAAACTCTCTTTACCTCTCTGCGGATACTTCCGTGTGGCAATCTGCCTTCTGCGAAGCTCCACACCCCACATCAACAAAACTCCTCACCCTGGGGCTGCTACTCCCTTACTGAGAGAAGGGGATGTTACAGTGTCCTTTGAAATCTCATTTCTCTGGGGTTGTTCAAAACAAAAAAGCTATCCATATGCCTTAAACAAGGTCAGCAAATGCTGACCTTCCTACCAGGAAATCCAGAGACCTTTGAAACTTACATGAAGTATGTGACATGAGCATACTGCTAAAAAGTGAGCAGAGCTTCCATCATATTCACAAAAGGGTGCATGACCCCAAAAAGCCTTGGACCATTGTCCAATGTACTAAATAGTATAGCCAAGACTAATAAATAAATAAATAAAAATAGTCTTTTCAAGCCACTGACTCAATAGTGTTCTCAATCATCTTGAGACCATCTTGCAAAAAAAAAAAAACCCTATTTACTACCATTCCTGCTGGACAGATGAGCAAGTTAAATTCTTAAGAAATTAATACCCTATCTAAGAAAAGATTACAGGTTGGCAGGTTAGCACTACTGTTAGCAATGATCACCTCCTGCTGTTAATACCACTTCATAAATGAATTTTACAGTCAAGTCTGTGTTGGGCAGTTTACATACATGACTTCTTTAAACACTATAACAACCCTTTGAGATATTTTCTCATTTCTCCATGTGAGGAAACCAAAGCTCAGAAAAGTTGAATGGATTGCCACAGATCCCAGCACTGATAAGTGTCAGATGGAATCTGCTTCCAGGTCTGACTCCCAAATTCTGCCCTGGGATCTCTTCCTCAACCTGGATCATCAGAGAAGGAAAACTCATCTTCGAGTCAGGGACAGTTTCTTAGACATCTTTGTATTCCCCCACAGAGCCTTGCCCTGCTTTGCATGGCAAAGCACTCAATAAATATTTGTTGAATGAAGAAGCGTGGGCTTGGGCTCCAATCCCGCCATGGACTTACTGACTCAGCCTCCGGCCACTTGGAGTTGCAGGTGGTTAGTCAGCTGGGCAACTTCAGGGAACATTTGAAATCAATTACGGGTGAGGAGGAACCTATTAGAAGTTCCTCTTCTGTGTGTGCTGGGGTGGAAGGAGAGGAAAGGAAGTTGAGAAGGAGGGAAAGAGGATGGTCTCAGGGTTGGGTGCTGGAGCTTAAAGATTTCACACCAGGATAGGACAGCATTTGACTTATGTCCACAGCTGAGTTCCAACAGCCTGTCTAAATGGGCTGCTGACCCCAGGCTACTCCTCGATGGCCACAAATCCCTGAATTGCCAGACCCCTGAGCAGTGATCTTTATGGAGGCCCTGACACTGAAGCAGCCACACACAGTCCTTTCCTGCTTGCCAGGCGTCAGAGCTACAGGAGATTGGCAACGTCAGAAGATCTAAGCTGCGGGGGGCCCAGCACCCACCGTCGCTCCCCCTCCAGGGGCCAGAGAGAAGCTAAACACCTACAGCCTGTGAGGCCCACATTGTCCTCTCAGCCCTAAATGAAAGTATTCCAGCAATCCACCCGGAATCCAAAAACTTCCTATTTTGGAAGCATGTGGGAGTTAGGGGTGGGGGGGAGGGAGGTAACTCGAGTTGATTTTGTTTTCTTTACAGTTAGTTGTTACAAGGGCCGGTTAGTCAAAACCCAAAGAATGCCACTTGGGCCCTTTCACATGGGCCCTGCAAACAGACTTGTATGAAGCCGACCCTCAGGGATGCCTACCAACACGCTCTGGGAGGGGATGATCAAATACCTCCCAGAGGCCCGGGAAGGGACAGTCCTCCAAGAAACCAGACTGCATTCCCCACTACTTGGCTTCCAAGGCACCGCCTACTCTCCTGTGCACGAAGCAACACTGCCACCTAGTGCTCTGTGTAGGAAGTATTCTCCGAGGCCTCCTGTCTCGGGCGGGGCGGGGCGGGGCGGGGGCGGGGGGGGGGGTTGGTTGGGGGGGTAGGGGTAGGGGATGGTTTCTCTACCACGGCTAGGGCAACTGAATTACTTGATATCTCTGCCGAGGAGAAAATGCCCCGAGTTTGGCAGATGGAGAATGGAGAAAACTGGACCTAGGTTAAGTAGGTAGAACCTGAGGTTTGAGAGCTGTTAGAAAAGAGTGTGGGAGCCAAGTGTTGTAGCATCTTGGGTTATCCTCAGTGGGGCAGCAGAACTCCCAGGGTTGAACTGTATTTACCTCTCAGGAGCACAGTTCAGCTGTGGTCATTCAGCAACAGCTGAAGGCCAACCATCCCAGGAACAGGCTGCTGCTGCTGCTAAGTCACGTCAGTCGTGTCCGACTCTGTGCGACCCCATAGAGGGCAGCCCACCAGGCTCCCCCATCCCTGGGATTCTCCAGACAAGAACACTGGAGTGGGTTGCCATTTCCTTCTCCAGTGCAGGAAAATGAAAAGTGAAAGTGAAGTCGCTCACTCGTGCCTGACCCTCAGCGACTCCATGGACTGCAGCCTACCAGGCTCCTCCATCCAGGCGATTTTCCAGGCAAGAGTACTGGAGTGGGGTGCCATTGCCTTCTCCGCCAGGAACAGGCAGGTACCGGCTAAAAGGACCAGGGCTAGGGTCAGAGAAGGAAGATGGGCTGATCTGTTGGTAGGCGTGAGTAGATGAGCAAATCGGAGACGTTTATTCCTGGGGGTGACTACCCGTGGCCCTTCATGGTTCTCAGCCCAGGGGGCCCCAGGGAGAGCAAATGGAGCTGACCACAGCAAGTCAACAAGGATGCCTATGTCCTGGGAACCCAGTTGCTAGAATCCTGAAGAACGAAGGCTGGGTTCTCAGCCCCTATCTCTCCCAGACTTTTACCCCAAATCTTTTCTGAATATTTTCTGAGGTGCACAAATCTGAACAAAGATACAGGGTGAGAGGTGAAGAGGAGACAGACCTGAGTATTCTCTGCCCTCCGTCTTTCCGGTGTGGACCTACGGGGGACATGCCAGCACAGCTCCGGGAATGCTTTGATTTGAAGAGAAAGAAACCTCAGAGGCTAGACTGTCTGCGAAAGATTTCCTGCCTAATTTTACATGCGAGAAGGCAATGGCAACCCACTCCAGCGCTCTTGCCTGGAGAATCCCAGGGACGGGGGAGCCTGGTGGGCTGCCGTCTCTGGGGTCGCACAGAGTCAGACACGACTGAAGCAACTTAGCAGCAGCAGCAGGGAGGTGGCAAGGGCTCAGATGGGCACCTTGGAGAAGGAGTTGAGTACGCGCTGTGGCAAGGTGGGGGGGCAGGGGGCAGTGGAGGTGGGCATGGGAGGGAGATGTGTGGGCTGGCGGGGGAGGGGCGGTGCCTTAAGGAAAGCTATGTGTGTGCATGCTCACTCGCTTCAGTCTTGTCTGACTCTTTGTGACCCTATAGACTGTAGCCCACCAGGCTCCTCTGTTCATGGGATTCTCCAGACAAGAATACTGAAGTGGGTTGCCATGCCCTCCTCCAGGGGATCTTCCCAACCCAGGGACTGAGCATGTGTCTCCTGATTCTCCAGCACTGCAGGCTGATTCTTTTACCCACTGAGCCACTTAGGAAGCCCTGTGCTGCTACGGCTACTGCTAAGTCACTTCAGTCGTGTCCGACTCTGTGCGACCCCAAAGAGGGCAGCCCTATAACTGGAACCAAATCCTGACCCTGTTCTCCTCTCTTCAGAGAATGAGAACAGAAGGATCCAGAAGGTTCAGGAACAGGGGTCAGGTACCGACTGTCCAGAAACTGTTCCCTCAGGTCTGAATTTTAACAACTCAGACCACTGGTTTCTTAGAGCCTCCCTCCTATATTCCTGCTGGATCTTTCTCTGATTCTTCAGAGCCAGGGAACTGATCCCAGGTCCCTGTGCTGCTACTGCCAGAGGAGGGGTAAGTGGAGTCGTGGTCTAGACGGCGAGCACACGTTTCCCTGGCAGATGGGTACTAGGAAGCGAGATTAGGCAGCAAGAAGATGTCATCTGGGAAAAACTGTGAAGCTGCCAACTCCGATCAGATAATCATCTCATTATTTCTTCCATTTGGCCTCAGAATAAGGATTTCCTTCTACTCTTTCTCTGCCCCAACCTATCATCCAGCCCAGCCCCTTCTCTATCCTCTCCCTTCACCCCCTTTCCCACCCCAAAATAAAATCAAGCAAAACCACAAGAGTCTAGAGTGCTCAGTGTCTGGGAATCCCAGCTTCCAAAAGAGAAATTACAGCCAAAGAGGGGGGAAGACAGCGTGTCCGGAAGGGATGTTCCAGCAACACACCATCGCAAGAGGCTCCCTCCTTCCAGATTTCTTTCTCTGGTCTAAAACTTAATTGCAGGCACCCAGCAGCCTGAGAAGTCTTTAATATGGGGAGCTGTCAAGCCCTTCAGGGGTTCTGGAGTTCCGCTCCCTGTCTGCCCCAGGCACACCTCTAACGACTTTGGTTTCCCCATCCATGTCATGGGACTGGCAAGCATCAAAGGATGTTGTGCATAATCCAGATTAATAAAATGAAAGTGGTTCTACTATGTACCTAGCTTTGTGTGAGGTTCTGTCCTGGGGTGGGGGCTCTAAAGGGATAAAGAGACACTGAATGATCGTGTATCACTTCTAATCCCTTACCCACTCCTTGCTTGAAATCAATCGCCCCCAACTGCCCCCCACCCCCATTAAGGCAAGGGAGACAGTTTTTCCTAATCCCACTCTTTTCTTTGTCCTTCTGGGTGACTTTCCATGAAAGCCAAGATCTGGGTATACTGTAAAATAAATGTGGAGAGTGTTCCCAAACATTGTTCCTGATTAAGACCATAGAATTATACAAGGTGCATTTCTGGTCCCTTTTACAACAGCCCGGGTTAGAAACCAGGGTCCTGGCTTGTGAGTGCCCACCTTTTCCAGTAGACCTCGCTAGTCCCAGGCTGGACACGTGATTTTTAGGACAAAACAAAGGGGACTCCAGGACCTGCTCAAGGTACTAGCTTTCTGCTACATTCCAGGGCTACTCGAAGAAAAGGAAACCAACCAGGACCCATTGGCTATGTACCCGGCAGCCTTGTTTCCTCACTACCTAGTCCAGCCCAGGCATGACTCACTGCCCAGGTCTGTACACTTTTATGTAGTTTCAAAGTTGCCTGGGTTTCTCACACTGAACTATGAGAAATCGAGTGTGACACCTCTTCCCCACTGACAAAGAACCAGAGATCTTCCCCTTTAAAGAGGGATGAGAGAGTGAGCGGGAGGTCTCCTAAGTGCCATCACAATGTATAGAAGCACAGGAGATCAATACAAGGGGCAAGTGCTCTTGTGGTTATAGGGTCATTAACGCAGATGATGTCTGGAATTCTGCTGCGCAGATGAATAGAGGCCCTTTCCCCCCTCTGCCCGGCCAGCCCTCCCTGGCTCTTCTGCTCTGCCCCTTTCCCCTCCTTGCCCCCGATGTCTAACCTCACCAAAACCAGAAGCCAGCCCTACCCCATGGACTATGGAAAGCCCAGGAGTGGGTGATTACCTGCGATGATGGCTGGGCTGTTCTGTCCTCCCTCCGGTTTCACCCAGGCTTCCACTGTGAACGCCTCCCGGGGAATGTCAGCCAGCACTTCTGGACGCAGCAGCAGCGGCTCCCGCCTCCCAGAGAAGTACAAGACAGGCAGTCCTCCTTGGGGGCTCACGGTCTCGGTCTCTGCTTCCCAGGAGGGGTCCCCTCTACCGTTCCGGATGCCACCCCCTGATGGGCCGGTTCGATCCCTAGGCGTGAGGGGATGCTTAGGCCACGGCTGGAAGTGCTGGGGCGCAAACTCGGGGTCTCCCCGCAGGCCTCCTGCCTGTCCCTTCACCACCTGGCGCCGACGCCTGGTCTTGGTCCGGCCCTTCCTTTGGGTGTCTGGTCCAGATTCCTTTGGGCATGGGAAGCTGGTGATCACGGTGGCAGCCGAGGCTGTGCCTTCTGGAGTCCCAGCCTCACCTAGAGGCTCCTTGGATCCTCCATCGCCAAGATAAGTGTCATCATCTCCCAGTAGCTCCGACTGCCCAACAGCACTGTCCCCTCCCCAGGGAGCAGCTGGCTGCTCAGCCTCACTCCTCTTTCTTGCACTTGCAGTCGGGTCTGGGGGCACAGAGCTCACAGCCATTCCCTCGGCATCTGGCTCAGCGTATCTTGCAGGGTCACTTCCCTGATCTCCTGCAGGGTAGGGCCTCAGGTAGTCCCCAGGCAGGCTGGGATAGACCCCAAAGAGGTGATGCTGAGGAGCAAGTCTGGGCCTTCGAACCTTGGCCCCCAGCCAACAGCGCTCTCCTTCCGACAGCACCTGGGTCAGGTACCCTCTTTGGGCCAAGGATCTCTTGTGCGTCCAGCCCAGCTCCGAGCTGACAGTACCGAGCGCCCACCCAGCCAGGACTACCAGGCTTACCCTCAGAATCTTGAAGCACAGCATACCTCCCCCCGGCTCTTTATACAGCACCAGAAGTCGGCTTCTGGGTACCACACCAGGGTGATGGGGATAAGAGGAAGAGACAGCTATAGCTGTGGATTCGCTGTCCCCTGGCAAATTGTTTTGTTCAGGGACCAGACTTTTCAAGCAGCCCCCAAAGAGCACCTCTCCTGGCTGCCTGCGCTGGGTGCTGTGACCGCGTAGCCTCTGTCCCTCCGCCTCTCCCTTGACCTCTCTCTCTCTCTCCCCTTGCTCTAGTTCAGTCCTTGAAGAATGAAGTCCATTTCTCTGGGTTCCTTTGAATTTCTTCCAGAGAGCTCAGGTTTCTTTCTTTTTCTTTTTTTCCCCCCTTCTTCAATAGCTCCTCCCCTCGTTGATACTAGACGGGGGACACGTGGGCAGGAGCCAAATCTTCTCAAATACACATTTGCGCACACACATACCACTCACTACCTGAAGTTATTAAAAAGAATCTTAGCCTCCAGTGTTCTCTCTTCTTTATCCTCCTTCCTTCCCTAGGAGTTACCTTTTCTTTGTTGTCTTGAACCTCAAATACATTCACCTTCCAACAAATTGCTAGAAAAACTGGTATACAGAGACACAGAATTTGATGCTTACTATCTAAAAAGGCAAAAAAAAAAAAAAAAAGAAGAATCTAGGGGGCACAAAAAATGCCAGCCGGTACTTAGCCTTCACTTCCAGATGTCCTCCTCAGCCAGTTCCCCATCCAGCCTCCAGTCTGCCTGTGCAGGTCAGAATGTGTCCCTCAGCTCTGTGCCTGGGGTTGGTGAGTGCTGAAGGTTGCTTTTAATCCCCTTCCAACTTGTTGGTGTGTTGCAAGTCTCCGTAAAGTTATCCTCTGGGCTGCCAGTCTGGAGTCCTAATAACCTTATGAGTCTGAGAGCCCTTGACTTCACCTTCTGGGAGTCTTGTGGGTCCCTGGGAAGATAGAAAGGAGAATGAGAAGAAGAGCATATCCTTCAGGGGACCTGTGCTCTCCAGTCCCTCCTGCTCCCCTTCTCTCCCTTTCTCTCTGCCTATAATTATCTTCTTGTTTGTTTCATTTAAAGACAATGATGATGTCAAAGCTAATAAGTTCGGTGCATCTCTCCTCCTCCTGCCTGTCCCCTCCTCCCTCCTGAAAACCTCCCCACCTTACTGAGGCACAGGGGACAGATGCTACTCTTGGTTTCCCCAGGAAACGTCTCCTGCTTTCCCTTCCAGCAGCCGCAGCCTACACAATCAATAGCCAACAATCAATACTGTTTTGGAGCACTCTCTTCTGTATGTATTCTCTCTCTCTCTCACACACACACACACACTCACATACACATACTCACACATGTGTTGTGAACAGACTTGCTTACTGCCTAATAAACCCACACCACTCTTTTAGGGACCACTTGCCTCACTTTGTTTGTTTGTTTGTTTTGCCACACGTATCCTGTATTCTTTTCTTATTTCAATCATTTGGGATTTGAAAGGACAATACCCCCAATTCACTTCATGTTAGCCATTGGGAGAAAGGAGAAATCAATTATCCTGCTGTAGGAAGCATTCATAGGAAATGCCATGGATTTGCATCATATAGGTCTTCTTATTCTCACTCAAGTTTCTTACTCTGAAGTTACTAAAAGTCACCATATGCTGAGTGAGCAAATAAACAAAAGAGACACTCAAAATAAGTAAATTACAAATATCAGCAGCTAGACCCAAACAACTTTTTTTTTCATTGATTTGAAATGAATGGATAGAATGGGGAAATAAATAATGTGTATTTAACCTCCAAAATTCTGTTTGCCTAGATGTAAGCTATCTCAAGGAGTCCTACCCCCTAAAAACATGTGTGTACACACACACACATGCATACACACTGAGCGGGTCTGAATTCTCAATACAGGTAAGGGTGTTTGACCACAGGTGAGTACAAAACTGGTAGAGAAATATATTGGGTCCTTCATTCAATAATAAGAAAAATCATTTACAGTTCTAAAATCACTGCTTGTGTTGCCCACGTATAAAACATGCAGCCCACATTACTTTGGAGTAAGATCACATTGCCTCTTCTGCCTTGGATCCCGTCATCATCTTCTAAATTCCTCTACCCTAGCTAATTACTGATTGATGTGCTTTACAAATGCTGGATCCTAAAGCCCCCATCGCTGGTGTGCCCTGTCTCCCTATGCAGCATCCACTGAAGCTTCAAGGCAAGTCCCTAAAGAAGATATCAATTCAGGCACGTGGATATCACTAAGCAGAAATCCCTCAATCCTAGACTGTGCCTTTTCCTCTTAGCGTCTCCCTGTCTTCCTTCACTTTTCTGCCTCAGTCCTTTCCTCCACCTCCCCCACCTCCCACCAAAGCAGCTCAATAGAGATTGGGGCTTTGGAAAGGGGTAGGGGGGTTGCAGAGAAAGACAGAAAGCAGAGGAGACAGAGAGAGAGAGAAAAACCAGGGCAGAAAGGAGGGAAGGAAGGAGAGGAGCCTTAGTTTAAATGAAGGGAAGATACCTAGGTAAGAAAAGGAGAAGTAAACTGGCCCCTCCCTTATGCCACCCCCAGGACCCTCAGAAAAAGGTTTCCTACCATTCATTTCAGGAAGGAGGGATACACAGCAAGAAGAATTCCGCCGTGCGTTTGTTTCTCCCCCTTCTAGTGAGTGAATGATCTTGCATCCCCTATAGGTCTCTCCTGGTTCTCAGCTGCTAGTAATCCATTCATAAGGTTTCAAGAAGCTACACAAAACTCAAGCTTCCAGTTTAGTTTCTCTCTCTCTCCCCTTCATTCCTTTGCTCACCACTCTCCTTCAGCTCTTGGCAGTCCAAAGTTTAAAAAAAAAATGTTGAACCATTTCTGTGTTTTCCTCCTGTTGTAACTTTTGCTGTGACATCATAACCCTGCCCACCAACACCCCACCTCTCTCTCTCCTTTCCATCCCACCCCTCATCAGCCCTATGCCCCCAAAACACCCCCCACAGAGCAGAAGGGTTCCTGTCAGTTCCAACGTGTGAAAACACAAAGCTACTGGAAGGCACCCCCTCTGCACCGTCCCCCTCCTCTCTTCCCCTCCCTGCCGTACCCACCGCTCAGCCACGGCTCTCCCAAGGCTTTAACAATGATCCCATCTGTTTGACATGTGCGGAAAGGTGGGCTGGATTCAAATAATCTGTCAAATGAATCAGATCAAAAACCCAGCAACCCCCTCCTCAATTCCATCACACACGCTCACTCGCCAGAGCCCAGTCAAAGTGTGAGAGAAGTCAGACTTGCACACCACCCACCCTGGATGCCAGGGAGAAAGACACCAAACACGCCAAGGGAAACGCACATTTATATATATGTATAAATCCTGTGGCTTATTTGTTTATGACAAACACCCGCACCCCAAGTCTCCTACGCCTCTTCCCCAAGCCCTGCCACTCCACAAGTGCACAGATTTGAAAGCTGGTAGGATCTGTTTTGAAATCTCCAACGAGAGGGTTTTTCCCCCTTTTTTTCACTCCAAAGCACTATCTGTGGCGATCAGACTGGAGCAGGGTTGCCAGCAAATGCAGGAGGCCCCTTCTAGGGTACAGGCTTTCAAACCAGCGAAGCTAGAAGGAATGGATCTAAGGACACACAGCAGGAGCTGGCTGAATTTATTTTGTTTTGACGGGGGTAGTTGGGGAGGAATATCATTTCTGAAATGCCCAAGGAATGAAGGGGAGAGGATATGGATTTCTTAAACAGTTTTTGCAAGAGGAGCGGTGTCTTGTTCTGCAGGTAAATCTATAAGGCAAGAAATTGGAGCTTACAGATAAACAAGGACCGAGAGGGAGAGGGAGGGAAAGGGGAAGCAGGGGAGAGAGGGGAGAGGGAGAGGGGATGGGGAGATGGGGGCGAGGAGACAGGAGGGAAGGGGAGAAGGGCAGAAGGGGGCGAGGGCAAAAGAGGAGGAAGGGAGGAAAGAGGAGGGAGGGAAGAAGGAAAAGGGGAAAGGAGGGGGAGGGGAGGGATGGAAGAGGAAAAGGCAGACATGGAAGGGGGCGGGGAGGGGGGAGCGAAGGGCAAAGACCAGAGTCTGGGAGGAGAAAGGACTGAAAGAGAAAAGCAGCGAAGAAAGGAGGGGAGAAAGGGACAGAGAGGAAGAAGAGAAGGGAAGGGGTGGCGAGGCGCATGCAATGTGGAGGCCAGGAAGGCAGGCAGACCCGCGGCAGCTGAGCATAAAGGAGCCAGAGAGCAGGTGAAGGCAGACACGGTCAAGTGGGGCAGAGGCTCGGTTTCCTAAACAGAAAACAAAGGGCATACAGTGGAGGGCTTCGCTGTTAGTGATCGGACACACTGGAAAAATCAGACTCCCAGGGTTCAACCTTATTTCTTTAAGCAAGCCCCTTACCCCTTCCTGCTTCCCTGCCTACATCTCTTCCTCCAATCCCACCTCCACCTTCCTTCATGAACCTTTTTATTCCCAGTATTCCTCCCCTGGAGAATTCAGGAGTAAAATTCAGAACTCACCCACCCACCCATTCACCCATCCCCCCAAAAAACCCACCCTTACTACCCCCCTGTGTTTGCTTTTATCCTCAGAGAGTCCTGGGTCCTGTTATCTAAAAACTGAGCTGTTTGTAACAATCTGCACTTCATTTCAACCCAAATTATACTATGTTTCCTTTAAGCCCAGGACCGTCAGGGCTGTTTTGCTTGTGTTTGCTGCCATAGTGGGGCTGGTCAGTTTCCATCAACATTGTCATCATTATTATTAAGAGTCTTTGAGCAAAAAGGAGGAGCCAGTCCACGCTGGCGTCCACCTGCAGTATAGAGCCACAGTGGGGAGAGAAAGAAGGAGAGAGAGAGACCCCTTAATATGGTCACTGATCCTTTCTGACTTTCTGATTCCAAAATCTGATCCCTTGAGGGAAGAGCTCAGCTGGGAGCCGGCCAGGGAGCGTAGTAATAAAAACCTCCCAGAACACAACCAAATGCAGTATCTATATATAGGAACCGGATCTGTTTTAGCTACTTGAAGTCTGAAATGACACCCGGAAACAAACATTTCAGCAATATGTTTATTGGAATCTTATTCAGCTAGTGCTGGAAAGAGTGAGCTTCTCTGACGGATTTCACTTAAAGGCTCAGGGTTGTTGCTTTCTGCACCCACCCCCTTCCATACGGGCTTCCCAGGTGGCTTCAGCGGTAAAGAATCTGCCTGCCAATGCAGGAGACAGGAGATGCGGGTTCAGTCCCTGGGTTGGGAAGATCCTCTGGAGGAGGAAATAGCAAGCCACTCCAGTATTCTTTGCCTGGAAAACTCTATAGACAGAGGAATCTGGCGGGCTACAATCCATAGCGCTGCAAAGAGTCAGACATGACTGAGCATGCGTGCACACCCTTTTCCATACACAGAGCTGGGGGTCGGCTACTCTATCATTCACGGGGGTCACTTGAGATCCCTTCAGGATGACCTATCACACCCCTCTTTTCCATGGGTGAGAACAGAGTGAAGGCACACAATTAATGGGCAGGGCCTGATAGGGTACCAGGACTCCTGAGTCTCTGTCCAGGGTTTCCCTCCTCTGGTATACACCTGTCTTGCTGTCAGCCAGTCACATGCTCATTGGATGGGAGGGTAATATCGAAGACAGGCCCCTCCCAATCCACACTCAGGCAGCAATGCCCAAGGAAGGTATGTTGGTCACACATGCTCTGCAACTCAGAATTACATGCAGAAGAAAATGCAGATCTGAATTTCAACCTCCCCCCTGTGCATTTGAAGCCAAGAGAGGCCCCTATCTTTTTGTCTGTTTGTTGCTCTGTATGCTAGATAATCATATCTTTTTCCACAATGCTATTGCCATTTTATTATCAATGTGAGTGGTAATGCCTTGCAAAGGGGCTTCATCCAAAGAGATCAGAGTAGTTCATCCACAGGTTAGGCTTCCCAACCCCATGAGAACTGCCTGATGGAGGTAACAAGCCAGAGATCTATTTCCCTTGTGATAGTCCCTGTTGGGGAAGTGTTGCCAGCCACATGTTAAATCTTGGAGCCAGTTTGCACAGCCCTTTGGCAGGGGAAACGTTTAGCAGAGATGTTAGACCTTGCCCTGCTCATCAGAAAAACAAAGGCTCTGCAGGGTTTCTGCTTCAATTAGAGTTTGCTTTGTACCTGGAACCTCTTCAAGAGGCAACCTCATAACAAGAACAAGTACACTTGTACATACTTGCTTTTCCTTTGAACTGGTGCACATTGGTTTGTATTCTTTCTTCCTAACCACAACAACAAAAATGCAAGGCAAGTGCTATGCCCATTTTACCGATAAGAACATTGAAGCTGAAAGTTCAGCAACTTACTCAAGGACCTGCAGACTCTAAGAATGCAGCCAGGACAAATCTTAAATGTGTTGTGTTACATGGGGGAAAAAAAAAAAGACTCAAAGGCTACATCTGGTATAATTTCATTTATGTGACATTCTAGAAGAAGCAAATCAATAGAGATAGACTAGATTAGTGGTTGCCAGAAGCTGGGTGTCAGGTCTGGTGGGGGGAAACTGAATACAAGGCGTACAAAGGGATTTGGGGTAACTGGGCTGTTCACTATCTTGATTGTGTGACAATGCGTGAGTCTATGCATTTTTCAAAACTCAAAGAACTGTAAACTAAAAGAAAAAAGATTACTGTTATGTAAATTATACCTCAGTAAACCTGAGACAGAAAAATGGAGCCAGAGGTAAGTCCAGGGTTTTTTTAATTCTGAATACAGGATTCTTCTGTCTATATCCTGCAGATGTCCAAAGACCAAAGGAGAGCTTAACACTGCTTGCTGGTGGGTTGGAGCCACTCTGGGCCTCAACTCTCTGCTGATCCCCTTGCCTACTGGCTGAGGGGACCCTAAGGAACCAAGCTGAACAGGGCACAGCTGGCTTCTGGTCCCAGCTCCATCCACCCAAAGGATTCTAACACATCAAATAAGCAGTCCCCAAATGAGCACCGGTCAATGACCTGCTCTGCCATTCAGTAGCTACCTGTCCTTGGGCAAGTTGTTGAACTTCTCTGAGCCATCTGTAAAATGAGAGCTTAGAACATGAGACGCTGAGTTCCCTTCCAGGTCACACTTGACATTCTCTAATTTTTCAACCCCACACTTTTCTGAGATTTTGTTTGCTCAGTTATTAAAAAAAAAAGAGGGGGGCATTGCCCACCTCTATAAATATCCCAGAGACTCAAGTGTACAGTAACAATGAATACACAATACTTATTTTAGTCCTTAAAGAAAACCATATATTCAAATGTATTAATAACTCAACTGGAACACCAATAGGCAGAAACAAGGATAGTGTGTGGGAAGTTTTCAAGCTCTAATACATATAGGTGTCCTCTACATATGAGCCAATACCATGTATTTAGCAAATCAAATATTAGAACACATGGTTTTAGTATGAAAACACAAGGAACAAGTTTTAAATCTGATACTGTTGCTAGAATCCTAAAGTCTGCTAATTTCCCACAGTGGTAATAATAACAGTATTAATGATAGTAATAGTCATAACTAACACGTATTACTTACAATGTGGCAGGCAGAGTTCCGGCCACTTTATATATATTGCAACGATTCTCTGAGGGGGTACTTTTATTATTCTCATGCTCACATGAAGAGAAGTAGCAGCTAATACCTATTGAGTACCTACTATGTGCTCAAAGTAGCATGTACTAAGCAATGTACATAAATTATCTCATTTAATCAAGCAACTAATCTATGAGATAGCTCCACTATGATCCCCATTTTTAGGTGAAAAAACTAAGGTAATAGAGTTCAAGCAACTTATTTGAACTTATCCACCTGGAAAGGAACTACCTGTCTCCAAAGTCCTTGCTCTCCATCACTATCCTATGTTGCCTCTCCATGGAGGACATAAGTACATACGGATGATGCTGTGACTCTCAGCACACCAAAACCAGACTTTTCCTGCTGAGGACATCCCAGTGGTTTCTCTGGAGTAAAGGGAAGACTTTTCTTAGATCTCTCTCTTAAGTCTCTCATTGTTAAGGGTCTAAAGCCTCTAAGAAATATGACCCTGCTGATAGCAGCAGCCAGGTACAGCCTGCACCTCTGCCAGTGCTAAGGTACCGTTCACACATCCCTGTGAGTGTCTCTTCTCACTGCCCTTGCCCTCCCCCAACCCTATCCATCATATTCACATTGAAAATCTAGGGGACTTGTAACCAACCAGCCATAAATGGAAAACCAGTCACTTCTCCAACTCATTAACTCCATCTGGGAGGTATCATGCAAGATGGATAAATGTTGGGTTGTCTATTTATTATAACTGATACAAACATTTAATACTAATAACAGCTATTTGTTGATGGTCTGTTAACTATCATAAAATATGTGCTTCCTATGTTAAGGTCAGCTCTGATACAGAACTCCAGGTTTCAGCCCAGATTCTAAATACTGAGCAGTATTCATGTCATTTAATTGCTAAAATGTAGTCCGTGTATAAATATTTCAAAATGGATATGCCCCCCAGATGTCTTCAACAAAGAGAGCAGGCCTGTGTATGAGAAAGGAAATGTACCCTTCTTACAGCCCAGCCCAGCTTTTGCATAGATCACAGTCAGAGCTGGAGGCAGGAACACAAACCACCTGAGCCCCTAAGCTGTCAGATGCCCTCCAACTCATTCAACGGAGACCCTTTCCAGTAGGTGCCAGGAAAAGTTCAGGTTTCTCTTTTTCAGACTAAACTCTAGCTAACGTGGTACATACAGTTAAGAAGGTAGGTACTTGGATGACAAGCATGGCCTGTGTGGTCTGGTTTAGGTTTCAGCGCCGCTACTAAGGATAAGAGCATGCCTGTGCCATTGGTGAGAGGCTGTAATAAGGAGCATTTCTCAGCAATGTATCTGACACAGAGTAAGTATTAGAAAAACGTGAGTACTATTGAAGAAGTCAGTGCCTTCAAATGTTCTCCTTCACAAGTCTTAACACTTTCCATCACTCCCAATGACCCATCTTGATGCCGCTTCTCACTGCACTCAAAAGATAAGCCTTTCATATGTCCCAATTGCTCTTTTGTCTATCTAAATCTATCATCCCCATTCCTGACGGTCCCACAAGTCTCATTTTTATAGCAAACATTCCGTATTAAAAATCCAAATATAGTATGACCTACCTTACATAATTTTAAAAAACTTAATGTCCTATTTATATTAAAAAAGAAAATATTTTACATTGAAGCAAAATGAATTTCAATATATAAATGTTTCTGACACAACTGCATTAAAAGAGTAAAGTAAAATGAAGCAATCAAATGCTTGAAGCTACTTATGAATAGATTCAGATGAGAGAGAGAGAAGAAAATATTCACCAAACATTACAGGTGTTTTTCTTTATACTGATATTTTGAATTTTGCTTTCAAAGTAAAGTAGTATATTCATAGAGTCAGCATAACTGTGGTGGTTCCAAATGCAGACCAATGGAGGTGTATGTATGGGTGACTCAATAATATAAGCAGCACTGTCATCAACGGCATGACTTTCCATAACAGGAAACAACTCTTGGTAAAATTTGCAAACAAATCAAAAGGCAATCTTCCTTCAGAAACATAATGGTTGCATTCCTGGGGGGTATATTTGAAGTATACAAAAAAATACTTTTGTGATTCAGCATTTACATTGAACATAGAATTAGCTCCTAGACTCAAATCATGATGAATGGGTTTTTCATCTACATGAATGTCTGACAGGCATTCAAGAATCAAACAGGATGCAGGATGATTCATTTAGTGGAACTGTTCATGCAATGCTGCTGCTGCTGCTGCTGCTGCTGCTGCTGCTGAGTCGCTTCAGTCGTGTCCAACTCTTTGCGACCCCATAAACAGCAGCCCACCAGGCTCCCCCGTCCCTGGCATTCTCCAGGCAAGAATACTGGAGTGGGTTGCCATTTCCTTCTCCCATGCATGAAAGTGAAAAGTGAAAATGAGGTCGCTCAGTCGTGTCCGACTCTTAGTGACCCCATGGACTGCAGCCTACCAGGCTCCTCCGTCCATGGGATTTTCCAGGCAAGAGTACTGGAGTGGGGTGCCATTGCCCTGGCACCTACTCGCTGAATGCCAGTAGTAGTAACCTCCAATCATTGTGACACCAAAACCACCCTCGCTGTTTCCCAAAATGTCCCTAGGGGGCAGCACTTCCCCCACTGAGAACCACTCGACTGATTCAAGGCCAAAATACTATACAGACAAATCTAATAGAACCTTATATATATATTTGCTCTTGACACACTGCCAACATCCATAAGGAAGAAAATCATGTGGAGGCTTCTAACTGCAATTTTTATGGTATTTGGTGATAAAGCTGAAGTGTATACTCCTTAATAGTGGTTTGAACTGTGTGTATCTCATATACACACAAAGATGTATAGAACACATTCTGTCAAATGATCATCTTTCTAAATATCTTCCAGGGAACTTCTCCTTGCTCAAGTAGCAGTTTACTCTGTTCCATTAAGCTCCCTCTACTTAAAAATAAATAGAGACCTTCAGGGTATTATGCTAAGTGAAATAAGTCAGAGAAAGACATCATATGATTTCACTCACATGTGGAATATGAAAAACTAATAAACACAAACAAAATGAAACAACAAGCCAAACCAAACAAAAATAAGCATGGGAGGACGAAAAAAGGAGTAGTGGTTAGCAGAGGGTAAGGGGCTGGGAGGAGGGCGAAATGAGTAAAGGGGACCACTGTACGATGATGGATGAAAAATACCTTTCGGTGGTAAGCATGTTGTAGGCTATAGAGAAGCAGAAAAAGAACGCTGTAAACATGGGACTTATATACTGTTATAAATCAGTGTTGCTCCCATGTTTTTATTTATTTAAATAAGTAAAATATTATTGTAGGACATAACTCAGTTGGGTTAGAATGTTAGCGGTTAAATACATAATAATTAGGAAGAGAGAGTTGACAAGATGGTGGAAGGGTAGATGGACATGGAGCAAATCTCCTCCCGTGGATGCATCAAGAATACGTCTACAGATGCAGCAATTTTCATAAAACCCCAGCTGATACCAGCCAAAGTCCATGACAACTGGAAAGAAATATGTGTATCCACACACAGCTCTGTTGGATGAAGGAAAGAAGGGAGAAGGAGAGAAAGCGGGGGCAGACCTGCAGCTGAGGGTTGGGAAGCTGAAGCGGAGGTGATATCTCTGCATCCGGGGCAATCGGTTGGGACAGAGGGGAAACATTTGAGACTATCAGAGAGTGAGACAGCTGATCTGTGACAATCTAAATGGAGGGAGAACCGCACAGACCATCCGTGCCATGGCCCTGCATACCCCAAGACAGGGATGCAAGCCCACCAGTGCGCACAGTGGCTGGGAGCTGGAGGCAGGGATGGGAGAGCAATCCCTGGGGGGAGCCAGGACTGTTTTTGACTATGGGATGATGGCCTGAGGAGATGGGAGGGTGGAAATCCATTGTGGGGAATGCCTTTGGAGGAAAGTGGGTGTGGAAGCAGCCTGCTACTGCTGAGTCATGGGCAGGGGCTGGAGCCATCCCTGTAACCTCTCTCCCCCAACATGCTGGCACCAGCAGATGAGCAATAAAGACCCCAGTAAGAGTGGCCCTTTGAGTGCCTGATGCACTGAGCAATAGAGAAGGATCAGCAAGGGAAGCCCTTTGAATGTAAGCTCCCAGAGGCTAAAAAAGAATCCTAATAGAGCCATATGTCTTGTGCTGGTGGCCTCTGGCTTTCCTGGTGCTGCCAGGGTCCCTGCAATCCGAGCAGCCATGCCACCTCCTCATCTGGTCCTCTCTGGGGCAGACCCACGTCCTCCAGGGCAGCCTCAGGAGCAAACTCCTATGGATGACCCACATGCAGAGGTGGGCATAAAATCACAATTGATCTCCAGGTATGGAGCAACTAAGGAAGAGAATCAAAAAGCTTTCCATCAGCTAAATAAGCTTCAGATTAAATTCACAAGATCAACTAGGTAGACTCTGTGTCTTTGGAATATATAAAAGGACAATGAGTGTACCCAAAAAAGAAAACCCTCAAGAGCTCTGCGAGCTGTGGACACTGGAGACAAGCACACACAGGAATAGGACCAGATTAAAGTCTGAGCTGTCCCCACAACAGGTCCAGAGATCAGCCCTCCCCAGCACTGGAGGGCCTCCTAGGGAGGCGGAGGTGGGCTTTGTCTTCTAGCTGGGGGAAAGGATGCTGATAGCTGGGACACAAAGAAAACATTTATTATTATTCTCATGTTTTGATTTGCTCTGTGGTTGATTCTGGCTTTTTTTCCCTCCTCTTTTTTTTTTTCTCTGTTGTTGTTTTTATTATTACTATTTTTATTTAGGCTTTCGGGAATATTTTTAAATCACATTTTTTATTTCTTTTACATATTTCTACTTCTACTTTGGCTTTCTGCAGTTCTTTGAGATTTGTTTGTTTGTTTGTTTTGTTGGTGGTTTATTTATTTATTTATTTATTTTGGTTCTTGTAGCTTTTCGTTAATAGACATAGATCTTTTATATACGGCTCTTTAATTTTGCTTTTCTATTTTTTCACCATTTCTGTTTGTTTGTCTGGTTTTGTTTGCTTCATTTTTCAGTTGGCACTCTGCTTTGGTTGTTTTCTGTCTTTTGTTTTAGTTAATTTTGTTTTTAATTGGTCGGTATGATTGTTTGGTTTCCTTTGCTCACTGGGTCACTCTCTTGTACTTTGTTGGTCTTTGTTTTGTTTTGTTGTGTGTGTGTTCCTTTGTTTTTGTTTTTATTTGCCTTATTTTTGCCATTTTGTCTTGGTTTCATTTTTTGTTTCTTTGGTTTGTTTTAATCCACTTTATTTCCATGACAAACAGCTGTGGGATCTTGATTCCTCAATCAGATGCTGGGTCTGAGTCTCTGGGGTGGGAGTGGAGAGTCTAGGATTCTAGACCACCAGCAAACGCCTGAGTCCCAGGTATATTAATCAGTGAGAATGCCCATGAAGGCCTCCACTGGAATCCAAGACCTGGCATCACCCGACTGCCTGCAGCACCTACTGCTGGATGCCTCACCCAAACAACTAGCAAGATAGGAAAACAAACCCAATCATAAGCAGACAGGTGGCCCATAGACACCCAAAACACACAACCTCACAAGGTTCTGCCCATCAGAGGGAAAAACTTATCTCCTCCCACAGGAATGCAGGCACAAGTCACTCCCAACACAAAGTCTCCATAAGCCCCTGGACCATCCTCACCCACTGAAAGCAGAGATCAAAAGCAAGACGAACTATGACCCTGTAGCCTGGGAAAAGGAGATCTTAAACACAATAAGTTAGAAAACATGAAAAGACAGAAAAATATTGTGCAGATGAAGGAACAAGGTAAAACCCCACAAGACCAAATAAATGAAGAGGAAATAGGCAAACTACCTGAAAAAAGAATTCGGAGTAATGATAATAAAGATGATCCAAAATCTCAAAAACAGAATGGAAAAAATAGAAGAATCTTTCAACATATTTAACAATGGCCTAGAAGAAATAAAGAATAAGCAAACAGTGACAAACAACACAATTACTGAAATTAAAAATACTCTAGAAGGAATCAATGCCAAACCACCCCAGTATTCTTGCCTGGAGAATCCCAGGGACAGAGGAGCCTGGTGGGCTGCCGTCCATAGGGTCACACAGAGTCGGACACGACTGAAGCGACTTAGCAGCAGTAGCAGCAGAAGGAATCAATAGCAGAATAACTGAGGCAGAAGAATGGATAAGTGAGCTGGAAGATAGAATGGTGGAAATAACTGCTGAAGAGCAGGATAAAGACAAAGAATGAAAAGAATTACAGGTAGTCTTAGAGACCTCTGGGACAATATGAAATTGAATGCACCAACTTCTAATTATAGGGGACCTAGAAGAAGAAAAGAAGAGATAGGGTCTGAGAAAATTTTTGAAGAAATTATAGCTGAAAAGTTCTCTAATGTGGGAAAGGAAATAGTCAGTCAAGTCCAGGAAGCACTGAGAGTGCAATACAGAATAAACTCAAGGCAAAACATGCTGAGTCACATATTAATAAAACTAACAAAAATTAAACACAAAGAAAAACATTAAAAGCAGCAAAGGAAAAGCAACAAGTGACATACAAGGGAATCCCCATAAAGTTAACAGCTGATCTTTTAGCAAAAACTCTGCAGGCCAGAAAAGAGTGCCAGGGTGCAATTAAAGTAATGAAAGGGAAAACCTACAATCAAGATTACTCTATCTAACAATTAGCTCATTCAAAATTGATGGAAAAACAAAAAGCTTTACAAACAAGCAAAAGTTAAAGAGAACTCAGCATCCCCAAAGTATCTTTACAGCAAATGCTAAAAGAACTTCTCTAGGCAAGAAATACAAGAGAAGGAAAAGACCTACAAAAACAAACCCAAAACAATTAAGAAAATGCTAATAGGAACATAAATGTCAATAATTACTTTAAATGTAAATAGACTAAACACTCCAACCAAAAGACACAGACTGACTGAATGGATACAAAATATATATGCTATCTACAGGAGATCCACTTCAGACCTAGAGACACATACAGACTGAAAGTAAGGGGATGGAAAAAGATATCCCATGCAAATGGAAATTTTTAAAAAAAGGCAGTATAACAATTATCATAGATGAAATAGACTTTAAAATAGAGAATAAAACAAGAGACAATGAAAGACACTATAAAATGATCAAGGGATCAACCAAGAAGAAGACATAACAATTGTAAATATTTATGCACCCAACATAGGAGCACCTCAATACATAAGACAAACAGTAACAAACATAAAAGGGGAAATTGACAGCAACATATAATAGTAGGGGACTTTAACAACCAACTTATACCAGAGATCATCCAGACAGAAAATTAATAAGGAAACATAAGCCTTAAACGACACATTATGCCCAATGGACCTATTTTATATCTACAAAGCATTCCATCCAAAAGCATCAGAATATACTTTTTCTCAAGGGCACACTGAACATTCTCCAGGACAAATCATATCTTAAGTCACAAATCAAGTCTTGGTATATTTAAGAAAACTGAAATCATATCGAGCATCTTTTCTGGCCACAATACTATGAGATTAGATATCAATTATAGGAGAAAAACTCTAAAAACACAAACACATGGAGGTTAAACAACACACTTGCAAATAACAAAGATGTCACTGAAGAAATCAAAGAGGAAATAAAAAACCACCCAGATATAAATGATAATGAAAGCATGACAACCCAAAGAGAAAAAGCAGTTCTAAAAGGGAAGTTTACAGCAATACAATCCTACCTCGAGAACCAAGAAAAACATCAAATGGACAACATCACTTTACACTTAGAGCAACTAGAAAAAGAAGAACAAAAACTTCCCAAAGTTAGTAGAAGGAAAAAAATCATAAAGTTCAGAACAGAAATAAATGAAAAAGAAATGAAGAAAACAATAGCAAAGATTAATAAAACTAAAAGCAGTTCCTTGAGAAGATAACCAAAATTGACAGACCATTAGCCAGACTGATCAAAAAACCAAACAAACATAAAAAGTCTCAAATCAATAAAATTAGAAATGAAAAAGGAGAGGTTACAATAGACAACCTAGAAATACCAAGTATCATAAGAGACTAGCATGAGTAACTATATGCCAATAAAATGGACAACCTGGAAGAAATGGGCAAATTCTTAGAAAAGTAGAACCTTCTAAGACTGAACCAAAAAGGAACAGAAATTATGACCAGACCACAGAAATTGAAACTGTGACCAAAAATCTCCTCAAAATAAAAAGCAAAGAGCCAGATGGCTTAACAAGCAAATTCTATCAAACGTCTAGAGCAGAGCTTATGCTTATCCTTCTCAGACTCTCCTAAAAAATTACAGATGGAGGAACACTCCCAAGCTCCTTTGTAAGACCACCATCACACTGATACCAAAACCAAAGATATCACACACAAAAAAAGAGAAAATTACAGGCCAATATCACTGATGAACATAGATGCAAAAATCTTCAACAAAACATTAGCAAGCAGAATCCAACAACACATTGAAAGGATCATATACCATGATCAAATGGAGTTTATCCCAGGGATGCAAAGATTCCTCAATATATGCAAATCAGTCAATGTGATACACCATATTAGACTGAAAGATAAAAATCATATGATAATCTCAATAGATATAGAAAAAGCTTTTGATAAAATTCAACATAAAAAAATAACTCCTCAGAAAACAGACATAGAAGGAATCTACCTCAATATAACAAAGGCCATATATGGCAAACCCACAGCAAACATTATTCTCAGGGGTGAAAAACTGAAAGCATTTCCTTTAATATCATGAATAAGACAATGGTGCCCACTCTCACCACTATTATTCAACATCGTTTTGGAAGTCCTAGCCATGGCAGTCAGAAAAGAAAAAGAAATAAAAGGAATTCAGACTGGAAAAAAAAGAAGTAAAACTCTCACTGTTTGCAAATGACATAATACTGTACATAGAAAATCCTAAAGATACTACTAGAAAATTGCTAGAGCTAATCAATGAAATGAGGAAAGTCACAGGATACAAAATCAATACACAGAAATCCCTTGCATTCCTATACAGTAACAATAAAAAAATCAGAAAGAGAAACTAAGGAGACAATCCCATTTACCATTGCAATAAAAAGAATAAAATACCTAGGAATAAACCTACCTAAGGAGACAAAATACCTGTATGCAGAAAACTACAAGATGCTGATGAAAGGAATCAAAGATGCCACAGACAGATGGAGAGATATGTCATGGTCTTAGGTTGGGAGAATCAATATTGTGAAAATGACTATACTACGCAAGGCAATCTACAGATCCAAATTACTATCCCTACCAAATTACCTATGGCGTTTGCCACAGAACTAGAACAAAAAATTTTACAATGTGTATAGAAACACAAAAGATCCTGAATAGCCAAAGCAATCTTGAGGAAGAAAAACAGCTGGAAGTATCAACTTGCCTTGCTTCAGATTATACTACAAAGCTACAGTAATCAAGGCAGTATGGTACTGGCACAAAAACAGAAATATAGCTCAATGGAACAAGACAGAAAGCCCAGAGACAAACTCATGTATCTATGGACACCTTATTTTTGACAAAGGAGGCAAGACTATACAATGGAGAAAAGACAGCCTCTTCAATAAGTGGTGCTGGGAAAACTGAAGAGCTACATGCAAAAGAATGAAATTATAACACTTCCTAACACCACACACATAAATCAACTCAAAATGGATTAAAGACTTAAAAGTAAGACCAGAAACTATAAACCTCTTAGAGGAAAACATTTGCAGAACACTCTGACATAAATCACAGCAAGATCCTCTTTGACCCACCTCCTTAAGTAATGGAAATAAAAACAAAAATAAACGAAAGAAACTTAATTGAAAATAAGAGCTTAAAAAAAAAGCACAGCAAACGAAAAGAAAAGACAACCCTTAGAATGGGAGAAAATAATTGCAAATGAAGCAACTAACGCAGGATTAATCTTGGATAAATATGTATATAAGTATGTATATGTATATAAGTATGTGTATATATATATGTATATATATACATATATATATACACACACACACGGTAAATCACTTCATCTATGTCCGACTCTTTGTGACCATATGGACTGTAGCCACAAGGCTCCTCTGTCCATGGAATTCTCCAGTCAAGAATACTGGGGCTGGTTGCCATGCTCTCCTCCAGGGTATCTTTCCAACCCTGGGATTGAACCTTCATGTCTTACATCTCTTGCACTGGCAGATGGGTTCTTTGCCACTAGCACTACCTGGGAAGCCTATATATATATATAATATAAAATATATATGTGTGTGTATATATATGTATATTATATATATGTATTATGTATTATATAATATTGTGTATATTATATATAGTATATATGTATATACATATATGGGCTTCCCTACTGACTCAATGGTAAAGAATCTGCCTGCCAGTGCAGGAAACGCAGATTCAATCCCTGGATCAGGAAGAATCCTCAAAGAAGGAAATAGCAACTCACTCCAGTACTCTTGCCAGGAGAATCCCATGGGCAGAGGAGCCTGGCGGGCTACAGTCCATGGGATTGCCGAGAGTTGTACATGACTGAGTAACGAAACAACAACACACATACATATGTATTGTTACACCCACCCACCCCCACACACACACACATATATAACTCAGCTGTGAGAAAGAAGGAAACTCTCCCATTCCCAACAACATGGATGGATAAACCTGGAAGACACTATGCTGAGTGAAAGAAGTCAGAGAGAGAAAGATAAGTACTGTCTGATCTCAACTTATATACAAAATCTAAAAAAGTTTAACTTGTAGAACCAGAGAGAGGAACTGTGGTTGCCAGGGGTTGGGGGTAGGGGACGTGGGAAGATGTTGGTCAAAGGGTATCAAAAAAGATGAGTATTTTCCACGATCTAATGTACAGCATGTTGACTATAATTAATAATACTATATTGTAGAGTGGAAGTTACTAAGAGAGTAGATGGTAAGCATTCTCATCCCTTTTCCCTAAAAAATGGTACATGTGAGGTGATAGATGTGTTAATTAACTTGATTTTTAAATCATTTTGCAATGTGCATGTACAGTAAATTATCACATTTTATACCCTAAATATATATAATTTTTATTTGTCAAGTAAACTTCAATAAAGCTGGAAAAAAAATTTTTTTAAGCATGGCCAAAACCAGAATGTTCTCTGACTTCTTGCCTGACATGAGGTCTCCTGAGAATGGAGCAGGACCCACATGGAGTCCAAGTGGAATGAAGGGTAGGAGATCAGGTGTCTAAAGAAATCTCTGTTCAGCAAAGGAAGAGAGATTTATTGGAACAGCAGCACTCACTTCCACAAATCTCTGCTCCTCCGGCTCAACACATGCCCTACATCTTATGAAGAAAAACCCACACAGTACTCGGCTAGAGTCATAAGTAGCACCCCAGACATTTCTCTCTCTTGCTATGTCTTCCTCCTGCCCCAGACTATTAGCTGCTTAAGCTCATGGACCTTTTCTCATTCAGCCCTGTGTCTTTATAACCTAGGACAGAGCCTAAACAATAAAATAGGAGCCAGGGTAAACATTTGCAGAACTGAGCAGAAATAGAGGCTGTGTGCGAGGGATCTGCCCTGCTGAGCGTGGTGGCATCTGTGGCTCCCACAGTCAGGCTGCCATGACCTGAGCCTGTAGATCCCTCTGACTGCCTTCCACCTGCTTCTGGCCACCTTCTCCTTGGCTAGGCCCAGAGCAGTCCAGCCAACCTCAGTGCATGCCCTGCACTCCATACCAACCCAGAAAGCCAGATGAGAAAACTGGCACAACTCTTGAGCCCTCTAGCTCTGCCGTCAGAACGGCTCTTCTCTGCCTGGTTAGACCAGCACACAGGCATTTGAACTGAGAGGGTGGGGTAGGGGGCTTATCCAGCAGGGAAATAAAAGTTCTTTATTTAGCACCTATTAAACTCCAATCCCAATTTCATCACCATGTAAGCCTCAGGATCCACCAAGCCATTAGGATGTAGGTGAAAGAAAAAGGATTCAGAGATGACTGAAGTCTCTTCAAGAATCTGAAGGATAATCTGTAAAGGTTATGTAAACAGCCATAATTTTAACCAAAACTTTTTAAACCTGTGAGGCCAAGCAAAAACAGACTGTAAGACTTTCAGAACCAGAATCTCTGCTGGCCTCTTTATCTCTTTCAAAGACTCGTGATTGAAGAGCTAGAAGCAGGATTTATAGCTGGCTTAAATTTGTGAAATACTGTCTCAGGATAAGGCAGAGGGATTTTGAAAATTCATGGGTGTGAATTTTGCTTAGGGAGCTTGGACTAGCGTGGACTATGGGGAGGGGAGTAGAGGAAGGGACGGAAGAAAAGCAAGATTGACCCAAAAATGGAATGGTGAACAGCTTGATTTGGCTTCAGGAAGAAATCTGGAAGAGAATATAGTGAATCAAGGCACAGGCTCTGGAGTTAGTCAGACGTGGTTCAGAAGGCTGGCGTCATCATTCAGGACCAGTGTGACCTGAGATAAATGTCCTGACCTCCCTGTCTTGATTTCCACTTTTACAAAGTGGAAAAACTACCACAGTATCTGCTGCATACGTTGTTGTGAGGATTAAACAAAAAGATGACTGGGACTTCCTTGGTGGTCCAGTGGTTAAGAATCTTCCTTGCAATGCAGGGGACGTGGGTTCTATCCCTGGTCTGGGAACAAAGACCCCACATGCCGCAGGTTAGCTAAGTCCAAATGCCACAACTAAGACCTCATGCAATCAAACAAATAAATAAGTAAATATTTAAAAATAAACAGAAGAATGACTGTAAAGTGCTTGGCTCAGTCTGACAGCTAATACAGGTTCCAGACAAGTGAAGACTGACCATCCTAGGTTTTGTCCTGGCTCTATGGGTTGGGGCTGGAAAAGGAGGGAGGAGATTTAGAAGTGGAATCCTGTCGCTTGGGAGTCTATGTGAGTAGAGCGTTAGGATGGGAGGATGAGAAATAATGAGATCCAAGCAAGACCACGGTGCTTTGAGTCAATGTGTTGAGATGAAGAATAAACAGAGCTGAGGCAAGAAACTTCCTCAGAGGAAAGAAAGAAGTAGGCCTGGGCTGACCAGTTGGATTCAGGACATGGGACTCAAGTAGGAAGAAGGAATCCATGAAACATGAGGAGAGGAAGAGGTGAAAGAATCAGCAGAGGTCCAGGCAGCCAAGAGGTGAAAAGGCAGGGTGATCAAGGTCACACTACAGGTCTAAGCAGCAGGGTCAGGATCTCAGAGGTCATGGCATTAACAGCCAAAGATGAATGGCCCTAGGGCATGGTTGCTTATTCTGTTTGTGTTGACCAGGCTTTCAGATGCATGAGGTGAACAAAACCAGAGTCCCTTATCAGGGTCTTGATATGGCTAATCAATGAATAAAAGTAATTTGAGGAAGATTTAAGTTCAGCATTTCTGCAGATGTAAGAGAGACAACTGTTCAATTTCTCTGCTAGATGAAATGGCATAAGAATAACTTAAGTCCCAAGATAATAATCACCAAATGTAAGATGGTACAGCATGGATGGCAACATTCAGATTCCTGCACTTTCTAATGTCTAAGTCTTGCCCACTGCCTTGGAGGAAGTGGACAGTGGAAGTCCACTGAGTCACCACTGGGGAGCAGAATTGAATCTGTATAAAGTGAACTCAAAGCAAAGGAGCTATCAGACTATAAATTATTTCCACAACATGCTTTCCCGTCATTCTCAATCAGATGTAGAGGAATCTATAAAGATCCCTTTAAAAAGAAACTCCCAGAAAATGAGCTGTACCTTAACATGGTCATGAATGGAAGCAGTGTGGTACAGAAGTTAAATGCATGGGCTTCAGAGTTAGGTACGTGAGGTCCACAACTAGCTCTAGTGTGTGTGTGTTTGTGTGCATTCAGTCATGTCCAACTCTTTGCGACCCCATGGCCTGTACATGGCTCCTCTGTCCATGAGGATTCTCCAGACAAGAATACTGGAGTGGGTTGCCATGCCCTTCTCCAGAGGATCTTCCAGACCCAGGGATCAAACTCAGGTCTCCTGCATTGCAGGCAGATTCTTTACTCTGAGCCACCAGGGAAGCCCCAAAGCCTACTCCACTAAATACTAAATCTATGACTTCTCTATGCCTCTGTTGCTCATCTACAAAATCAGGATGATACTTGTACCTCCTTCATAGGGATAGAGGCAGATTATATGAGATAATAATGAACAGAGCTTAGAAGTGTCAATGTGGACTGCATGTTTGCAACATCAGTTACTATTAATAACACTTCCTGCAATTGGTCAACACCCTCAGCTCCTTATTCTTTCCTATTTTTGTTTCAATGGGACCCTCCCACACTGGCTCCAGGCTTGGCTGGTGGGACATTAGTGAACAAGACCAAGTAGAGGATGATTTGCCTGTTTGGATGTATTTGACCTTGCTGCTCTGCTGTATCCTTCAAAACAGCGGTTGAGCTGCTGGAGGATGAGAACTAGGAACCAGCGAGAGTGCTCTCAATCATCCTGACTGAACCAATTCTAGACCAGGGAGTCCTAGCCAACTCCACATACATAAGCAAATCTAACCTAGAGCCGCAGAGCACGCACCTAAACTGCAGCTAACCTCAGAGGCATGAACTAATCTAGCAGACATCAGCCAGGTCAAATCAACTAAATTCCACAAACTCCTGAGATACATAAATCTGTATCATTGTGTGCCACTGAGGTTTTGTTTGTTACAATATTGTTTCTTACATAGCATCATTGTGGCAATAGATAACGGATACACCATTATTATTAATGTATTAATGTTACTGTTACTATTATAATCATTACTCTTTAGAGGAGCACAAGAAGGTCCCCCCTCACTGCCATGCCCTCTGTAACTGTCACAGGCAAAACATCTTTCTCAAAAAAAAAAAAAAAAACACATCTTTCTCACAACCTGCTGTTCTTTCCAGAGAAAGAAAAGTATTAGACAAACCGAGCAGGTGGCTGCTGCTTCAGAACTTTTTGCCTTATTTCCCTGACAGGTTGCTGCTAATGATGCTATTATTTTTCTTGTGAGTGGAGATACCCATGACAGTATTACCCCACAGGCTGCTCTGATGAATGGTTAATTAGTTTAATTAGTGACGAGCCCTTCTTCTATCAACTTAGGTTCTAGCCTTATATGTTCCCCCAGGGACTTTACAGTCCTGGGTCCTAAGAGTGCTTGTAGGACACCTTCAAAATCAAAAGCACTACATGGAATGTGTCCTCAGGGCTTCCTGCCTTCTCTTTCAAATAATAACAGGTGGCATTCACTCTGTGCCAGGCACTATGCAAGCACTTTATGTGCATTTTCTCATTGATTCCTCACAAAAATCTAAAAAGCAAGGATGATTCTTATCCCTGAAGTATATATGAGAAAACTGAGACTCAGAGACATAACGCATGTTTCTGAGGTCACAAAGCTAGTAAGTGACATAGCTGGCACTAAAATCCTGGTCTGTCTGATCCCATTCTTGCTACTGCTGTGGGTGCTATTTCCCTGGCCCTAATTGCACTCTCTTTCTCCAGCCTGGTGCTCTTCTCTGTCTCCCCTAACATGCTTTGCTGTCATAAGAAACCCCAACACTAGCCCCTAGTTTTCTCATGTGCCTCTAGGCCACTGCACTCGTTTCCCCAAGTTATATGCATTCCATGCCTCAGTGCTCAGGAGAATTAGCTTAATTGCGAGAAAGAGCAATTCTGAAGAATAGTAGATTAAGCCAGATGGAAGATTTTTAATTCAGCTCTTATGAAAATGAAATCTGGAGGTCAGCAAAATAGCACAGTATGGCTCCCCAGTCATAAAGAATTGGGTTCCTTCTCTCTTGTTGCTCCACAATATCAACATGTTCTGCCTCAAAGTCCAATATGGCTACATGAGCTCCAGACATCACATCTACATTCCAGCCAGCAATGTGGAGGAAATTGGAAAAGGGCATGCTTCTTTCTCCTAACATCTTTTCTCATATTTTATTCATTGACCCTTTACCTCTTTATCATTTCATTCTTCCTGTTTTTCTCTACCCTGTGGCAAGCTGGTCCATTCCTCTCCACTTTTTATCACAGCCTTCTACAGTCTCCCTCCGATCTTGAGAATGGTAACAGGAGTATGAGGAACATGGTAAAGAGCAATCTCGGATCCTTTTGCACCTCCAAAGCAAGAAATTTAGCAATTTACAAAAGATTTCACTGTAATTTCAAGCAGGATGCCCAGAGCAAATCATTTTCATCCCAACTGTTTGTTAACTCTCCCTCTTCTCCTTCATTCTTCTTTCTAAACCTCCTCAAAGCCACATCACTGCATGTCTGCTTCAGGAGTCTCAGTTTGGAAGAAGGCAACTGAGTTAGAGAACACTTGCTGCTCCCAGAGATTAGCTCCAGTGTGGGGACTGCTTCTCCTGTGCACACACCCACTATAAACGCAGATTCAGTTAAGCCACAGCATGCATTGAAACAGGCTTTTCTCAGTCAACAATCCTAAATAAAATAACCTCCTTCTAATTGTGAATCCATTCTATCTGTTGAAGTCATCAAGGACATTCAAAAGTGTTCCTTCTTTTATTATTTTTCTCTTATCTAAAGGCAATTTTATACTTACAACATGTTCTTCCCTTATTCTCAGCAGGAATGATTCTTCCAATCTGGACAGGGTTGAGCCACCATCTTGCTGCGGCTTTGGAAACTGACGAATCATGGAGATTGAGAGGGAAGTCAGAACTGTGAGAACAGTGAGTAATTAGGTTGGGCCCAGAGAACACCCAGAAAACAGAAATCAACCTAGATCCTAATGTTAGAAGCAAGGCAAGCTAGACAGGGAGCTAATAGCAATTAAATATGCTGGGGCCGCAAGACAGAAATGCACGCAGATGACCACAGCTCAAATTGGTAATTCATCTCTCTTCTGCTGCACGGTTCTCTAGTCAGACACCGCCCCACAGAAATGTAACACAAGTCCTGGATGTCATTTAAAATTGTCTTGTAGTCATGTTTCTTTTTACAAAGTAAAAATTTAAAGGTGAAATAAATAAGAATATGTTTTATGGAATCAAATATATTCAAAATGCCATAATTTCAAAATCTAAACCAATATTATTTTTAAAAATTATCTCTGAGACTTCTTTACATTCTTGTTTTATATACTATGTCTTCAAAATCTGGTGTGTATTTTACACTTATGGCACGTCTTTGAACCAGTCACATCCAAAAGCTCAGTAGCCACATACAGCCAATGAGTGCTATGTTGGACAGTGAAGGTCTAGACCCACTCTGCTGAAAGCCAGCTCTAGGAACCAGCACCATCAACAAACACTTGGGAGTTTGGTGAAAACTATCCAGAAACCTGCATTTTAACCAGATCTCCAGGAGATAGGCACATATGAGTTTGAAAAGTGCTGCCACGGACACAAGGAGCAGTCTTTAGAAGAAAGTGCTTTGCGACAAATGTTTAGGAAGGTCTGAGCGTCACTAGAGAAGCAGGCAGGGAGGCAGTGCAAAACGGGCTTACTCAACTCGGGCAGGTTGTTCAGAGGAAAACAAGGAAACTATCACTACAGTCAAATAACAAATAGCTCCAACTAGAGTGGTTTAAAGAAACAAAAGACTGACCACATTATATCTTCCGCAGCTGCAGGCCTGTTAGTGGTCCAGGACCCTGCAGTCAGCTTGAATAAAATGGCTTAAGATGATGGTGTCCCTGACCTACCTCCTTGCCAAGGCAGAACCTATGGATAAAGCCAGGGAATATTGTAAGCAGAATCACCGCTTCCCCCAAAATAACTCCCTAGCAGCCTGCCAAGGTGGCTATAATTTTTACCATTTGAATTACACTTTAGAATTGAGGTGTTATTTTCAGAAAGCTCTAGGCAACATGACATACAAAGCTCATCCCTAGAAAGGGGTTCCCCATATAGGTTTACTTGCAACTGCATTGAGAATCTGCTTGCAGCACACATGCAGAAGGAAAGGTGCAGAAAGTCGATGCCTTGACAGGAATAGGAGGAAATGGTTTGAGGAAAGAAGCAAGTAATTAATGACCCTGAGGAAAGACAGAGGGCATGTAAAGAAGCACTAGTGGGAAATCAAACACAAATTTCACAAAGCTGAGCTTTACTTCACTGTGAATCACCTATATTATTGCCAGGGACAGATCTGAGTTAATCCCCCTAGTTGAGACGATACTGGGGTGAGCAGAGAAGCTTCTAGTCTGTCAGGGGTAGCCCCCACCCCTGGCTGGTGGGCAGTGTTCAATACACGTGTGTGGAGTCAAGTGATGATGCTGACGCTGGGCACCAGAGATGGAGACAAAAACAGAGGCTAAGATGGGTCCAGGGAGCATGGAGCAGAAACAGTCAGGCGAGGCCACGAAGAAAATATGACGTGGGTGTTTGGATCACCTGCGTGCATGGAGGCCAGAATGACGCTCTTGCGTGTCCGGAATGAGAGGGTGACGCTGTGTTGACCCATGGCCAGGTGGGCACAGGAAGCTGGTTGCCCTTTGGGCCCTTGGCCACCATTAAAGGTGAGTGCCCAGGAAGGGTCTGGACGTAAGACTTCCCCTAGTACACATTTGTCACCAGTGGCCAGAAGGAGAATCAAACAAACACCGCTGCGAGTAAATCAGTCACTGTTTGAGCAGGTGCCCTTTTCCGAATGAAATTGCGTGTGTTATTTTTAATATCTCTTGTCCATCTGCTCTGGTTGTTTCCTCTGGCCCAAATTGGAAGGCTCCGTCGCACTACCTGGACAGAGATTGACCGTGCAGTCACCTTCGCCTAGCTGCAGGGATGTGCTTGGCTTCTGTGATACACAAACCCCAGGAAGTATAAATAGAAATGTTGCTTTTATTTGTAGACTTAATGCTTATGGGGAAGCTGGCTCAGAGGCATAAAAGCTTACCTCTTCCAATTCACTGAACTTTGGGCCCATAATTCTTGCAGTTCAGAAAATTAAATAGAGGTCAGCAATTTATGCCTAAGGTACCGGAGATGGAGAGCCTGAGCAGGGCTATTAAACCCGGCAAATGTGCTTATGTGTTTTCAATTTTCTCATGTTGTTTCTGCCGGGGTCTTCCACAACAAAATTGCTGCTGCTTTATGGACTGAAAAACCTCAGAGTGAGAGACAGCTTCTCTTTAGCACCTCTGCCAGAATTTCAGGGCAGATTCTGAGCCCAGGCAGCCCTCAGTCAGGAGGTCTCCAGGGAGCCCAGTTCCCAAGACATAGATATGCTACCATTAGCATCAACATCAATCTGTTCCCAAATGCCCCAGAGGGCCAACTTGTGTTTATTAGGTGTTCCATAATATACCAAGGACTACTTATTTCATTTTATATTTGGGGATTTTTTAAAACTGACTTGTGTACTTCCCATGCTTCAGTTGGAAAGAAGGTCCTAGGAATTATGTAAAGAGAAACACAGACACCTGGAACCCCTAAGCAAACTCGGATATCAGTTGTTTGTTAAACAGCAACCTTAGCAAATCCTTGTAAGGAACTCCTGGAAATTCTAGAAAGGAACGCTGCCTTCCTTTCCTCTACCTTAATAAAAGTAGAACAGTAACCAGTGTGCTTGAGAAAATTCACTGAAAATCTAGATTCTTTGGGAAAACTTGAAAAGGGCAAAAATAGCACTTCAAGAAACATTATCAGTGCTATATCCCCAGCACCTACAAAAGGTTCTCAATAAACACTGATTGATTCTCTGACTATAATTCCAGGCTTCCACCCATCTTTACATCATGCTTAAAAACATGCTAAGCATTCTAATGCCCAGACAGAGCCTTTTTCAGATTTCATCCTTTTTCAGAAAGTCAGGCATCTTGCAGCCCTGGCCTTTGACACAATACACTGAAAACCAATGGTGGCGAACCTCGAACATCCCACGGATCAAGCTGGACTAACTTACATCAACAGTAATGCAGAGCTACTGGAAGCAGGCGGGATCCAAGTTGGATCTGGTCTGCCTGCCTGCTGCTAGGACCACGTTGGTGTGAATATTCCTGTTTACATCAAAAGAGCTTCATATTTGCTTGGCAAATAATTCAATACAAATTAGAACATTCAGTTCCAGTCTGGCCTGGGAGCCTCATGTAGACAGAGCTAAAACTTCAGTCGTCTTTTATGAACTACCAAAGTAGCCTAAGATATTGGGCCTAAGGAGACTTTTATGTGGTCATAGAATTGATTCTCCCAGTTGGAAGCAAGAAGTAGAAACGCATGAAAGTGCAGAGAAAAGGAAAAGGAAAAAAAAAATGTACAAACTCCTTTAAGCTCTGTAAAACTTTGGATTCTGATTCTTAGACCCTGTTTTTCATCCCAATGCAATCCCAATAGCTGAGAGAACTCCATGAAATATAGACCCCCTCATATAGAATCATGTACTTTTCCAACTCTTAACGGTTTATGAATAAAGAAATTAAGATCCAGAGATTTTAAGTGACTTGTCCAAGATAACAGAGCTGCTTGGTGGGAGTCTGTATCGCAGTCTCAGCCTCTTTCTACCTACCACAGGACAGTTTAAGAGGGAAAAGTCTCCATAGCTCTCTTAATATGGCGATGACCCTTAAGCTTCACAGATTTCACAGCTGCTGCCTTAAGAAAGAATTCAACACCTGAGAAAAGAGTGAGGATTTTATTTCTCTTAAATGGAATTGTGATTCCTAGGCCTGGCCACCTCACATCCCCAGGGATATCTCATCTCCAGGACTTCGGATGGCAGCAGGAACTATACTGATCCAGTTCTAAGAGCAGGTAGCTCACGAGTCTCTGATGAATCGTGAGCCTCACCTTTTCACACAGTGCATGCTACGTGCCCACTTACAAATATGAAAGAGCAAAATTTCCAGAATGTGTGTGATGTTCTTGAGATTTTTCAGCCAGTTCTGTGCATCAAGCTTCGGAATCTCTCCAACCTATTGGTATGACTTCTCCTGGCACTAAAGAGGGGATTAGAGAAGAAAAACTCTAAAGAAATATGGTACAGATGGCAAAAATCGGGGGAAAAGGCAAAGAAAGAAAACTTGGCCTTGAGAGAAAGGAAGTAGCAACATGGATGCAAACATGCCGATTAAAAAGACAAGTGGCCATCTTGCAAGGTTAAAAAAAAAGTCTGGTGATGGATCACCATGCCGGCAAATGTTCCACGGTATTGAAAACAGAGCTAGCCACAAAATCATTTTTTCTCCAGGTTTTTTGTTTGGGTTGGAGAATGCAACTTCAAGGGCACATTTGGAGGAGATGTGTGTGGTGAGGGAAGGCAGAACCCTAGCTGTTGCAGCAGTTCTCTTGGGCTGATAGCTGTTCTCCTTCCTCATCCTCCCCCCAGTACCCTCCCCTCAGCACAGGAGAGAAGAACATGCCATATAACTTTATATAACTGACATCCGCAGCACTTTGAAGCTCAGACCTCGGTGAATTCAGCAGCCAGGAGGTCAGATTCAGCGCATTCTCTGATTGACTGCTTTCCCTGGTTAACTGCGGGCTGGAAGCAGAGCCTTGGATAGGCTTTCACCCACAGGGAGGTGTGTCCTGACACTTGGAGGAAGGTCAGAGAGATCAATCTCTGGCTCCTTCTGAGACTTTCGGGGACACTCTTAGAATGAAATGGGCTGTTGGCCTCACTCTCTCACTTCTGTTTCTATTATCTGTTTTTCCCCACCTGATTTTTCTCAAACATACTTCAGCAAAGTCGCTATTGGCCCAATTCTAAGTCATACACCAGGGAAAATCTAAATTCCCTTTAATTCTCTGGACTGCATTCCAACAAGTATTTATAGAGTGCCTACTACGTACAGATTGCTGTTCTAAGGTATCTTGGAGATTATTAAAAAAATAATCTGCCTTCAAGGAACCCTCTAGTAAGCAGAATGAGTTATTATGGCACTAAGTGAATGAGGGCATGTTTAACTCAGGATATCAGAAAGGAAGGATCAAGGAAGTCTTCATGGGAATTTGAAGGATAGTAGGATCTTGATAAGGGAGGTTGGGTAAAGAGTATTCCATGGCATAGGCACAGCAGAAGACACTTAGAGGGGGAAAGTGACAAGAACTGCCTGGATGAAGCACAGGATACATGGAAGATGTCAGGGCAGTACCTCCAAAAAGGTAGGCTAGCATATTGAAAAGCAGAGACATTACTTTGCCAACAAAGGCCCATCTAGTCAAGGCTGTGGTTTTTCCAGTGGTCATGTATGGATGTGAGAGTTGGACTGTGAAGAAAGCTGTGTGCTGAAGAATTGATGCTTTTGAACTGTGGTGTTGGAGAAGACTCTTGAGAGTCCCTTGGACTGCACGGAGATCCAACCAATCCATTCTGAAGGAGATCAGCCTTGGGATTTCTTTGGAAGGAATGATGCTAAAGCTGAAACTCCAGTACTTTGGCCATCTGATGCAAAGAGTTGACTCATTGGAAAAGACTCTGATGCTGGGGGGAATTGAGGGCAGGAGGAGAAGGGGACAACAGAGGATGAGGTGGCTGGATGGCATCACTGACTCAATGGACGTGAGTCTGAGTGAACTCCAGGAGTTGGTGATGGACAGGGAAGCCTGATACGCTGCGATTCACAGATTGTAAAGAATCGGACACAACTGAGCAACTGAACTGAACTGAACTGAACTGAGAGCTAAAGCCAGTAGTCTTGAATGTCAAACTGAGAAATTTGTACTGGGAAAGAAGGGGAAACTGGTGCTGTAGAGGCTAAATCAAATCAATCCAATGAAACAAAAAAAAAGATAGTTATGAATGAGAGCATGTCTAAAAGTCCACTTGAAGGGACAAATTGTTGCTTTTCTTTTCATTCAGTGTTTCATTCAATACCTCCTAAGGTGCTGTAGAATGGAAAGAAAACCAACATTTGGGCCAGATAGAGCTCTATTCAAGTAGTGATTCTACACTATTTAGCTCTGGACCTTTGGGCAAGTCTTGGGTAACTAATATGAATTTGCTCATCTCCTAAGATATAAGAAACATCACATTGCCCTCCTTTTCCAAGTCAAATTAAATCTTCTTCTGTATGTTTGCTAGCAAACAAGAAATGAATTCTCTGTCATCGGTGGGGGTAGATGAAGATCAGTGGAAGAGCTGCCCCTTCATAGGAATATTCAGAATCTCAGAAGACTGGTGCATCCAGAGGAAAGGGGAAAGATCTCTATTCTTTAGTTCATCTCAGCATATTGACTTCTTAACATCTGAGCCCTCAGGGGCCTTTGAATGTGGAAGGTTCCATTTCGCCCAGCTATGCTTGTGTTTTGCTTAAAGTTTTACTTTCATTTTAGGTTTGAAGGATTTGTTAACAAAAGAAATCACTCATGACACATATAAACAATTTCAACTTTTCATAGAAGATTATTTGACTTAATTTCAATATACAGTCATTAAAAGAAAAGAAATAGAAACAATAGAGAGAAGTAACAGCACATACATCACAAAATTGGGCCAACCAACATCCAATGCAGAATTAAACAGCACTGGGAAGTCCCTTGTTAACAGCAATCTGGGGTCCCAATTGGGAAAGGGTCTTGGGCAGTGCATCCACCTCATGGGTGAAACTTCAAATTGTAGTTTTGAGGGCTCCTGCTTAAAATCCCAGGCTGCAAACCGATATCATCAGTTTGTGTGCAAAAACGTACCTCTGGTTTAACTTTAAACTTTTTGCAATTGCATTCGTTTCACCTTGTTAGTCATAGGATTTTGTTAGACCCTGGGGTTGGCCAAACCTCCAGGGGCTCAAGAATTCCAAAACCCACTCCCTTTCCTATCTAAAGTGCTGCCTGACTTGCCTGCTTGCAGGCAGGCATGGAATCCTGATTCTGAAGCCTGAGCAAGACTTCCTCTATTTTAATTTCCCTGAAAGCTTGGCTTGTTGATCTCTGATGATAGGTCCTGAAACATGGCAGTAGTGACCAACTGTCCTGGTTTACCCAGGACTGAAGGGGTTTCCAGGATGCAACCTTTCAGTTTTCAAACCTGGAAAGACCAGGGCAAATTAGGATGAACTGGCCACCCTGTCTGGCACTCTATGTCCAGATCAGTGGCATTCACCTGTCCCCAACCCCATCAGAGACTCTGGTCTAACCAGAGCTCTACCAGGGAGTAGGATAGGGCCAATAGACATGGAAGAACTTGCTACTAGCTTCCCATCTATGTCTCAAAGCCAGTTCTACTTCTTTAAATCAAAGTACTAAACTGGGTGAGGAATTTCTTCTGAATACCTGACAACTTCTTCTTCCTTTTTTTTTTTTTTTTTTGAGGTGAACCAAAAAGTCATCAAACAACCCCAGAAGCAAAGTTGTCCAGAAGTCTAAATATACAGGGTTGACCATTCAAACCTGCAGGAGAGAAGAAGAAGATATGAGGATAAAAGGAAAAGAATAAACCATCCTTTTGTTCCTCTGAGATGAGTCAGTCATTGAGCCAAATACAATATGTCCTGTACAAATAAAGCACATGCAATGTACCAGGCCCTGGGGCAGGTGCTCCATGTACATCAGGGGAAAAGGTGGCAGGCCTCTCCTCATTGAACTGACATTCTATCATTATCCTGAAACAAGAAAGAAGCAGGGGGAAAAAAGACTCAAAAAGTTATTTAGATGCAAGTGACTTAGACAAGCCTACTAGAGCCATCATAGGGTCAAATGTGTCATAATACACATAGAACCCTCACTACAGAGCTGCCATGCAGGACACTGCCCAGTATAACCATGGGGGTACCTCTGACTCTCTGGATTTGCTACAAACTGTTCCTCTTTGACCCTTCCTTCAGTTTCCACCAACTTTACTTATTTATTTATTTGGCTTCATTGGGTCTTAGTTGCGACACACAAGATCTTCATTGCATCATGCAAGATCTTCTGTTACTGAGCACAGACCCTTTAGTTGTGGCTTGGAGACATCAGCAGTTGCACACGCAGGTTCTTAAACACTGGACCACCAGGGAAGTCCCAGCTTCTGCCAAACTCTTGCTACATTTCTGAAGAGTTCTTAGATTTATTAGGCATCATGACCAAATTCATTTATATATGTCATCTCTCATTATTCCCATTTCACAGGGGAACACTCTCTGGCTGTAACAGCAATCAGTTGAATTCACACTCTTAGACCAAGAGTGAGAAGTGAACCCATTTCTTCCAGCTCCAAGCAAGTGCTTTTCCTTATGTCACATTGCCCTCCTGGCAGCTCCTTTGAGAGACTGCTCACCTTTGCCCACTGCTCTGGGGCTCTTAGGTCAAAGATTGGTATTATAGCTGCAGAGGCTATGGACCAAACACAGGGCAGATGCATTAATCAGGGGAAGCTCATGGCCATCTTAACACAGTGAGAATTATTTCTCACCACAGAATTCTGACAAGGAGCCACACAATCAAGTTTTTTTCTGAATCTTCTAGGTTTTTTTTTTTTTTTTTTTTTTTTTATCTGCTCCATTCAGCTTGCCGATGGGAAAAGAGAAAAAGTCCAAAGGATAATACTGGGGCTTCTGAATAGGCTAAGCTTGGAAGTGGAATGATCAATTTTGCCCATCTTCTATTGGCCAGAACTCAATCACATGGTCACATCTAATGGAACAGGTGCTGGGAAATGTAGTGTGGGTGTGCATGCATGAGGAAAAGGCGATGGGGTTTAGTGAACACAGAGCAATCTTTGCCAGAGTGGGAAAGAGTATCTGAGTGGCAACAATGTACTGGAAATAATCAACCCTTGAAAAACTCCATCCACAAAATGGAGGACTCCAGAGGTATTTTCTTTGCAAAGTTATTGCAAGGACTAGAGGAATATATTACAGAGCTCCAGGGTCAGTATAAGCCCTTAGTCAACAGTCACAGAGGAGAGGCAAAGGGAATAATGAGGCAAATATGACCTTGAGTTCCCCTCACCGGCTTGAAGTCACTGAGCAGGTTTATAATCTATGTGAGCATGGAACTCCATCTCAAAAGTGTGGATCCTTGTAGCACATCTATACTCGTGAGAATAAGAGGGAAGATTATTTGAAATAAGAACTATCTCAAAAGCCCAAGATAATGGGTGCCAACTTGCATTCAGACAAAAAGACTGTGAACATACAAATAAACACGTTGTTGGTAAAAGACCAGAAAAGCACTTGGCGAATGCTTGCATTAAGAAGTATAACTTTCAGAAAGACCAGTACCTCCCTCCCAAAAGCTACCTTGGTAACTCTCAGTGGGCCTGTACTACATAATCTATTTCTGGAAAATTGCCAACAGCTAGGATTTTCAAAGTTTTGATCTTACTTTAAAGAATACGGCAGTGGTTTGCAAACCTGACTGTGTATCACGATCATCTGAGGAGATTTTCAAAAATACAGAAGTAAGAACCAGAAATCTGAACTGCTTCAAGTTTTCCAGGTAATAATGAGATAGCCAGATTGGCACTGTTCTGTTAACTTCATTAAGAACCTCTATCCTAATTTATTAAAAGAAATCCTAAACATCTTTTTGACATACCTATTTATCCACCTTCAGTTCAGTTCAGTTCAGTCACTCAGTCATGTCCGACTCTTTGCGACCCCAAGAATCGCAGCACGCCAGGCCTCTCTGTCCATCACCAACTCCCGGAGTTCACTCAGACTCACATCCATTGACTCAGTGACACCATCCAGCCATCTCATCCTCTGTCGTCCCCTTCTCCTCCTGCCCTCAATCCCCCCCAGCATCAGAGTCTTTTCCAATGAGTCAACTCTTCACATCAGGTGGCGAGAGTACTGGAGTTTCAGCTTTAGCATCATTCCTTCCAAAGAAATCCCAAGGCTGATCTCCTTCAGAATGGACTGGTTGGATCTCCTTGCCGTCCAAGGGACTCTCAAGAGTCTTCTCCAACACCACAGTTCAAAAGCATCAATTCTTCAGCACGCAGCTTTCTTCACAGTCCAACTCTCACATCCATACATGACCACTGGAAAAAACATAGCCTTGACTAGATGGACCTTTGTTGGCAAAGTAATATCTCTGCTTTTGAATATGCTATCTAGGTTGGTCATAAATTTTCTTCCAAGGAGTAAGCATCTTTTAATTTCATGGCTGCAGTCACCATCTGCAGTGATTTTGGAGCCCCCAAAAATAAAGTCTAACACTGTTTCCCCATCTATTTCCCATGAAGTGATGGGACTGGATGCCATGATCTTCGTTTTCTGAATGTTGAGCTTTAAGCCAGCTTTTTCACTCTCCTCTTTCACTTTCATCAAGAGGCTTTTTAGTTCCTCTTCACTTTCTGCCATAAGGGTGGTGTCATCTGCATATCTGAGGTTATTGATATTTCTCCCGGCAATCTTGATTCCAGCTGTGTTTCTTCCAGCCCAGCGTTTCTCATGATGTACTCTGCATATAAGTTAAGTAAGCAGGGTGACAATATACAGCCTTGACGTACTCCTTTTCCTATTTGGAACCAGTCTGTTGTTCCATGTCCGGTTCTAACTGTTGCTTCTTGACCTGCATATAGGTTTCTCAAGAGGCAGGTCAGGTGGTCTGGTATTCCCATCTCTTTCAGAATTTTCCACAGTTTCTTGTGATCCACACAGTCAAAGGCTTTGGCATACTCAATAAAGCAGAAATAGATGTTTTTCCACCTTATAATTTATTAAATAAAGGAGAATTCCACTCTAACATGTTATAGCTTTTAGAGTGTTGAACAACACAAGCAAATGCACCATAATGTTAATATAAACACTGTAAACTTGACAGACAAATGTTTAAATGAAGACATGGAGTGGATCAGAGAGCAGAAAACTTTTATTTGATTGAGTGATTGATTCATTTGCTCATTCAACAAATCAATTAGCAAATTATTATTGAGCCATTTGGCAGGTACTGTGCTAGACTCTAAGAATATAAAAATAAATATTTCCTATATTTCCAGAAGACAAGGAAAGAAAAGCTACAATCAAGCTTGCTTCCTAAAAGTACCCACCAAAATGCTTCTGAAATTTGAAGCCTGTAACATTTATTAATGTCAAGGCTATATATTGTCACCCTGCTTATTTAACTTATATAGAGAATACATCATGAGAAACACTGGGCAGGGAGAAGCACAAGCTGGAATCAAGATTGCCAGGAGAAATATCAATAACCTCAGATATGCAGATGACACCACCCTTATGGCAGAAAGTGAAGAGGAACTAAAAAGCCTCCTGATGAAAGTGAAAGAGGAGAGTGAAAAAGCTGGCTTAAAGCTCAACATTCAGAAAACTAAGATCATGGCATCCGGTCCCTTCACTTCATGGGAAATAGATGGGGAAACAGTGGAAACAGTGTCAGACTTTTTTTATTGGGCTCCAAAATCACTGCAGATGATAATTGCAGCCATAAAATTAAAGGACGCTTGCTCCTTGGAAGAAAAGTTATGACCAACCTAGATAGCATATTCAAAAGCAGAGACATTACTTTGCCAACAAAGGTCTGTCTAGTCAAGGCTATGTTTTTTCCAGTGGTCATGTATGGATGTGAGAGTTGGACTGTGAAGAAAGCTGAGTGCCGAAGAATTGATGCTTTTGAACTGTGGTGTTGGAGAAGACTCTTGAGAGTCCCTTGGACGGCAAGGAGATCCAACCAGTCCATTCTAAAGGAGATCAGTCCTGGGTGTTCTTTGGAAGGACTGATGCTAAAGCTGAAATTCCAATACTTTGGCCACCTCATGCAAAGAGTTGACTCATTGGAAAAGACTCTGATGCTGGGAGGCATTGGGGGCAGGAGGAGAAGGGGACGACAGGTGAGATGGCTGGATGGCATCACCGACTCGATGGACAAGAGTTTGAGTGAACTCCAGGAAATGGTGATCGAAAGGGAGGCCTGGTGTACTGCAATTCATGGGGTTGCAGATTCAAACACAACTGAGCAACTGAATTGAACTGAACCGAACTGAACATTTTATTAAGTGCCAGTGCAGCTCCATGAGACCATACTTCTGCTCTCTTTACTAGAGGTAACTTGTTAACTCTGCTTTAAAAGTCTGTTTAAGTGTGCTAAACTTATAGCTCTCTTTCCTATGACCTGAGTACCAGCTCATGAGAACTAGCGTGACTAGCGTGGCAGCCTGATGTCTGCATTCCTGCCCATTCGGTGTAATGCACCATATTGCAAATGCTACCCACAAAAAAAGGATACTGTGAAGTGAAGAAATAAAGTGAAGTCGCTCAGTCATGTCCAACTTTTTGCGACCCCATGGGCTGTAGTCCACCAGGCTCCTCCATTCATGGAATTTTCCAGGCAAGAGTACTGGAGTGGGGTGCCATTTCCTACCAGTGCTAATCAGAGTTGAGTGTGTTCTGCAGTGGGTGTGGCTTATCCATCATATACTCTACGTCTGCCATTTGTCTTTCTGTTTTTGTTTTTTGCCATGCAGCTTGTGGGATATTAGTTCCCCATCCAGGGATTGAACCTGGGCCACAGCTGTGAAACCGCTGAGTCCTAACTGCTGAACTGCCAGGGAATTCCTCCATTTGTTTTAGGTTTATAGAGCAACCACTTTGACCGATAGTAACTGAGAAAATGTCTGCAAATGATAGTACTAGAAAGAAAAACATGAAGAGTCAGATGGTGAATGTTAAAAGGTAAGTTTTGTAGGAGCTTGAAAATTCTTCAAGAAAATGATCATAGATAAGAAAAGAGAGGGTAAAAGTCAGCAGGCAAGAGACTGATGGGAGTCCTTTGACATTCTGAGGGGCCTAAACTATCACCATCCCCTTAGAGGACTATCAGACAGTTGTATGAATGGGGCTGAAGGAACACAGCAGGTCATAGACTCAGACAAGCTGGAGGGGAGAGAAAAGCCATTTGCCCAGTGTACAAAGAAGGGAATGTAATTCCACAGGAACTGTATCACAAATAACTTTTATTGCACTGACTCCCTTTTCCAAGGGAGTTAGAGCTCCCTTTTCTACGGGGACATCAATACTGCCAAACTGGGTAGGTATTTTGTTCTTTTATTTCTCCTACTGAATCAGAAGTTCTTTCAACAAGAGATTCTGTCTCAGTCATATTTGACTTCCTTAGAAGTCTCCTATAAAGTCATGCCAAAAAAATTTTAATGAATGAATGAATGGATTTCTAATTGAAACAAACCACTCACCATCTCTGACATGACACTGTCATGAGTAAGAGGGTCTCCAATTGGCTAATAACAGAAATCCTGCATAGGTTGGAGTTTTCTGGTTTATGCATATTCTTTACTGTGCAATCTCTAGATCTCACTTTCACTCCCATCAAAATCTCCCCAAAACTGAAAATGGCACCCACCCAGAGAGTCGAGTAGAGTAAATTCTTCCTTCCTCACCTAGGCAATGAAGAAGAGTTTGTGCAAAGAAAGCAACACCTTAAAGAGAACCTAATCTCCACCCTCTAAGAGGAAGGAAAGAGAGGCAAGGCAATGAGTTGGGTATAACCCAGGTTCATTAGGTTTGATTTTCCTTGCACTCAACACTCAAGAGAGACAGAGAAAGACCAACACTGGCGTGCCTTTGCAGGAAACTGCAGTCGTTTTAGTAGGATAGAAAATGGGAGAGTGAAATGTTATCACTATAACAACTGACATCATAATTGTTCTTCAGAGGACAAGCAGATCTACTGAGGAAATATCTTGATAAGCATCTCAGGTTGGAGAGTGAGTCACTGAGTATAATAAACAGATAGATAGCTATTCTATATGAGAAGATGAGAGAAATTTGTTTCATTACTGAAAGATGTAAGGGAAAGATGGATCACGACACAGAACAAGGTTCAGCCAGCGCTTGGAGTGATACTGTTTGTGAAAATTCTCCAGTGCTGGGGCAAACGTATTCTTAAAAATAAGGACAAGAGACTTCCCTGGCAGTCACGTGGTTAAGACTGCACTTTCATTGCAGAGGACATAGGCTCGATCCCCAGTCAGGGAACAAAGATCCCGCATTCCACTCTGCAAGGCCAAAAACAAAACAAAAATGCAGCTCTTGGTGAGTCTTTAACAAGAAAAAAAAAAATATGAGGATGGTCTTGGGTTCAATTTGAAGCTTATATTGCTACACTTTAAAATACTCTTCACAGATTCCAACATTTCTTATTCATATCTACCAATCACAAAAAATGCTTCTATGCATAGAAATTGTGAAAATTAAGAGACGATTTAATGTTTAGATTGATATTATGTAAAACAGAAAAAGCGTAAAGAGGACAGTGAGACCACCCATAAAAGAAGCCAGAGTTTAGAGTTAGGGCTAAGGAGAAAATAATTTCCCTAGAAATCCATAATAATCCTGGGGAGTTTTTTAGTCTTTCATGATGCGGAATTGGTGCATCAACCAAATCTTATCCAGATCTCAAGGAGAAAGAAAGGCCCAGCTATCATCAAGATTATAGATTAATAACAAAAATCCATGTATATTGGCATTCTGGGCTTCATGCTTTTGTGGAACTTATAGGTCTCACTTTCACTCTCAGCAAAATCTCCCCCAGATCTTTCTAGGTGTTCTTCAGATACATTGCCCTTGTATGCCAGACTGAGACTGTCTGCCACGACTTGGTCAGCATCATTTTCCTCCTTCCCTGCTTGCCTTATGGGACTGCCTCCCCACTTCCAGCACTACCTCTTACCACAGATGTGGCTTCCAGTGGCTGTCCCCTTCTCTCGTGACCAAAGCTGCGTCCCAGTTAAGCCATCCTTTCTGAAGCATGGAGATTCCACATGTTTTAGTTATATATGGCTATGTAACAAACCACCCCAAAACTTGGTGGTTCTCAAACCAGGATTTCTTATTTCTCATGTGCCTGCGGATTGACTGAGCATCTTTTTTGCTTCATGTGCTGCCCTCAGTGGGACATGTGGATCCTAGAAGATCAAAAATGACCTCGTTCACTATGGCTGGTGGTTAGCGCTGGCTGTGCAGGCTGCAGCCCAGCTGGGTTGGAGGCTGGAGGCTTTGGTTTCCCTCCAGCAGGTCTTACTCTGTGGTTTCTTGGGCTTACTCACAACGTGGTGAGTGAGTTCCAAGAAAAGTGAAAGGAAAAGCTGTAGATCTCTTAAGGCCTGATCTCCAAAGTTATGTACCATCACTTCTGCAGCATTCTATTGGTAAAACCTAAAGGGAGGGGAAGGGCTTCCCTGCTGGCTCAGAGGTTAAAGCGTCTGTCTCCAATGCAGGAGACCCAGGTTCTATCCCTGGGTTGGGAAGATCCCCTGGAGAAGGAAATGGTAACCCACTCCAGTATTCTTGCCTGGAGAACGCCATGGATGGAGAAGCCTGGTAAGCTACAGTCCATGGGGTCGTAAAGAGTCAGACATGACTGAGTGACTTCACTCATTCACTCAAAGGGAGGGGAAATATATTCTACTTCTTGATGCGGGGGAATAGTTGGGCGGGGGGGAGAAAAGAAAGAAAGCAAACTGGAAGTCATCTTTAATCTTCTATACCACCTACTCTGCCCCCTGCCACCTACACACACACACACTATACACACACCCTACTGCTGTACTTTCTCCTGTTGACTTTCTGAGTATCCTTCTATTTCCAACTTCTTGCAGAGTCTATATGAGAACCACTCTATTTCTACTGGCATCACCCTAAGCCTTAGACATCAGAACAGGAGAGTCTGGTAGCAGGACCAGTCTAGTGAATCAATTCTTCCCTGCCAAGCAGTCTCTTTCTGCCTAAACTCCCTTTTTAGTCAACCACACTTCCTCCTTTGACTAGTCCATTTATCACAGGGTTTGTGTATCATTTCGAAGCTTTGCTTTCATTGGTTTACTCAAAAGAGCATGAGTTCACCGTAATCAGAAAGATAGGCGTGAGCCATCTTTGATAAGGGGCTAACTATGGAATGTCTCTGCTACGTATCTGGTATTGGCACAGAGATGACAGGCTCTTCAAAGTGTTCATGATAATCATACATCACTGAAAGTTCCCCAGATCTAACCCAGCACAGAAACTCAGCTCTCTGAAAGTGTGCCTGAACTTCCTGAACCTGAACTACTTGAAAAGACCTCCAGTGAGTCAAGTTCCTGAACTTAACTGAATAGATGCAGTTCCAGAATTTTTGGGGAGTTCTGGGAAGCTAAGAGGGTGAAAAACCACACAGGCCCACTCACCCCCAACAAATCTCCAGCACAGTATGGTCCCTGATCAACAGTATGGTCCTTGATCAACCTTGGGTCTGGATCCGAGGCAAGCAAAAATCCTAGGGGATAAATGTAGAAGACAGATTTGGACAAGCAGGAAAAAGAGAAGTATAACATTTCTAATTCCTATCTTATCCCACAGAAGACAAAGCTGCTACCACTGTAGAAGAATGACTTTCCTACTGTCCCTTCTCTAGGCAAGATTCTGACCTGATCAATTACTAAAATCTTGCCCCAAGGACAATTACCAACTAGATTACCAATTACCAACTTAATTACCAAATTAACCCAGAGATAAGGTACAGTCTTCCCCCAGTCCACTCTTCCAGATTCACACGACTGTGCTTCACCCTCACCTTACAGAAGAATTGCATCAAGAAGTAGAACGCTTGGGACTTCCCTGGTGGTCCAGTGGTTAAAAGCCTGTCTCCCAATGCGGGGGCCAGGGGTTTGATTTCTGGTCAGAAAACTAAGATCCCACATGCCATAGAGCAACTAAGTCTGTAAGTCACAAAGAGAAAGAAGTGTTTGCAGCTAAGAACCAACATGGCCAAACAAATAACTAAATATTTTTTAAAAGAAGAGTACTTAATAACAACCAAAGGGACAATGAGTTTCTTCCCATTGTAGCTTCTAGCCAACTACTGACTTTCAGCTTCACTGTCTTACTATGAATATTAAAAAGGAAAGGGTGCCAGCAGCAAATACAGGGAGTTTGTGATAAATTACTGTCCTGGCTTATATTGATTCACTGCAATTCATTATCCAAACAGGTGATGGCCATTCATATTGTTTCCACTTCCTGGAGATAAGCAGTGCTCAAATCTTCCAAATAGCTAGGTAGAAAAGAGGAACAACTCAGACAGCGAATGGTAGGTTGTTGAATGTTCTTTTTTTATTGGTTTTTCTTATCATCATCTCATGGAGAGGCAAATTTCTAATTCAGATGAACCTTGATCTTCATCTGTAAGCAGGAACAACAAAATAAGTTTTTCTTTAACAAGAAACATAGTGTCAAGAAGCAAACCTTTGCTGCTGATATTGAATCTGAAGGTCACTCTTTTGCCTTCCCTGTCTCCCTCTCTCCCTCCAACCTTCTCTTGTCCACCCAAGCTCATTCTCAGACTCTATCTTCTCCGAGAACCACCCCGAGCCCACAAGTGAAGCCAGTGCTGTTCTTCTGCACCCCTTTGTTTCCCATGCACATCCCTGCTACTGCATTTGCCCCAGTGTGTTACAGTTACCTGGTCATGTCTTTCCAGAAAAGTAGGCTGAAAATGAGCAGCATTGTATCTTTTTCTTCTTTGCATCATTAGATCCTAATCGCCTCTCTGGAAGGCAGATATGCTCACCACTAATACCACAAACAGTTGCTCCTAATCCCCTCTCTGGCACAGAAGAAACATTGAATCCACATTGAACTGAGCTGAATGGACATCTAACATACTGCAGTGTGACTTTTATCACCCTCTATCTCCTTGGAGGAAAAGTTATGACCAACCTGGATAGCATATTCAAAAGCAGAGACATTACTTTGCCAACAAAGGTCCGTCTAGTCAAGGCTATGGTTTTTCCAGCAGTCATGTATGGATGTGAGAGTTGGACTGTGAAGAAAGCTGAGCACCAAAGAATTGATGCTTTTGGTGTTGGAGAAGACTCTTGAGAGTCCCTTGGACTGCAAGGGGACCCAACCAATCCATTCTGAAGGAGATCAGCCCTGGAATTTCTTTGGAAGGAATGACGCTAAGGCTGAAACTCCAGTACTTTGGCCACCTCATGCGAAGAGTTGACTCATTGGAAGACTCTGATGCTGGGAAGGATTGGAGGCAGGAGGAGAAGGGGACGACCGAGGATGAGATGGCTGGATGGCATCACTGACTCGATGGACGTGAGTCTGAGTGAACTCTGGGAGTTGGTGATGGACAGAGAGGCCTGGCGTGCTGCGATTCATGGGGTCGCAAAGAGTCGGGCACAATGGAACGACTGAACTGAACTGATCTTCTTGATATTACCAAATAAAGTACATTACTATGTTTCATAGTCTTGAGGCTAAATTAAGTGCATCTCAAAGAAGTTTTAAGCATGCCTGATCCCTGTGGCTAGAAAAATGTGTGAGAACACATAGCAGCAGCAACTGTCCGTGAAATTTTCCAAGTAAGAACACTGGAATGGGTAGACATTACCTTCCCCAGGGAGTCTTCCCAACCCCGGGATTGAACATGCATCTCCAGCATTGCAGGAAGATTCTTTACCATCTGAGCCACCAGAGAAGCCCATGGCAGCAATACTTTCATATTACTTTCTTGATGTACTCTTTAAGCTCCTTTTCCAATAAGTGTCCTTTGTTAAGTCATCCACATTCTTTCTCCCGAGTTCCTATTATGCTAAAGGCAGATGTTTGGGAGCTGTATATCCATCATGGGAATGCTGTTCCATTGACTGATAGAACCAACTTATGACTTGCTCTCCCAAAACCTATACATACACACTCCCACACACGTGTATGTACATGTACAGGAGAGTGCCCATCTGCAGCTGGTTTCTGAACTTATCCTTAAAAAGTCCACATAAAGCTTTTCAGAATCATAAGGACTTTTGATAGGATTTCAACTATATAGCATTTTTTAAAATTGTGCTCAAAAGAATTATTTTCATAGTCACCAGTACTGAACTTCCAGGCCTGAGTGTTCTCAGGTATCTTCTGGTGAGCTTCTTTCTTCACCTGAAAGGCTTTCAAAATCAAGGGTAATACAAGGGTAGCTCCACAAAGTCATTGCATTCTTTTGGTGGCATTCCAGTAGACTGGGATGAATCATGTAGAGTCTCTGCAGTTGGGTTGAACTATTATGGCCCTATTGATGGATATTCTCAGATTAAAGTGTGCATAATATGCAGTTTCCTCGAATGTGTTCTTTTTTAATTTTTATTTTGTATTGAAGTATAGTTGATTAATGTTGTGATAGTTTCGGGTGGATGCCAAAGGGCTTCAGCCGTATGTATACATGCATCTATTTTCCCCCAAACTCCCTCACATCCAGGCTGCCACATAACATAGAGCAGATTTCCACATGCTATACAGTAGATATTTTTGGTTATCCATTTTAAATATAGCTGTGTGTACATGTCCATTCCAAACTCCCTAACTATCCCTTCCCCTCTTCTTCCCATCACCCTCAACCCCAGCAACCATGTTTGTTCTCTCAAATGTGTTCTTATTTAAAGTTATTTATAGGAAGGCAGCAAGTCAATGGAACAGCATTCCCACGATGGATACACAGCTCCCAAAGCTCTTTAAAAATCCTCCAGACTGAGGGTCAAGAGAATCCTCAAATATTTTACAGAAGGAAGTGGTACATGAATAGGTAAATAGGTAAGTAGGTAGATAATTAAGGAGATGGATACATAAGTAAGTAGGTAGGTAGGGAAGTAAAGAGGATTCCTCTACCAACTAAGCACACTGTACAAGGCATTCCTCCCCTCTGGACCTGTTTCTAATTCTGTAAAATGAGGAGGTTGGACTAGTGGGTCACTAAGCTCTGTTCAAGCCTTTTGAATCTATGAAGTCATCTGTGACCAGCTTTCCTTCATCCCACTTTCCCATTCTCATGGTGTATTTCCATATTCCCATTCCCAGCTGGTGTGTTTCCATATTCCCTGCCATTCTCTTTCACAGATCTTCTCAAGGTGACTAGACCTATGGAGATCTGCCTGCTTAAATTTCATTTCAGTTTGGGGGGTTTTATTTATTTATTTATTTATTTATTAGCAAATTGAAAGTTTATTCAGTAACTTTTCAACACTGTTTTTTTTTTCCCCCTACAAAACACCATAAACAAATGCACTCTTTGAGGTTTTGACCATTGGTTCTTAAGTCTCCATTCTCTAGAACTCAATTAATGAGGTCATATATACCTGATCCATGTGGTATGTGTGTGTTCAGTTTGACATTATTAAGAGAATAGGGTTAAATTCACCTTGCATTGGGTGGTGTATGATAGTGTTGAATGGATGTGATTTTAATTTTTAATTAATTTTTATTGGTGTACAATGTTGTGCTAGTTTCTACTGTACAGCAAAATGCATCAGCCATACATATACATATTCTCTCCTATCGTTTGGCCTTCCTTCCCATTCAGGTCACCACAGTGCTTTAAGTAGAGTTCCCTGTGCTATAACAATATGTTCTTATTAGTTACCTATTTTACAAATAGTTAGTATTGTATATGTGTCCATCTTAATTTCCCAATTTCTCCCACTTCACCTCTTTCCCCTTTGGTGTCCGTATATTTATTCTCTACCATTTCTTTACCACCATGGATTTCTAACACTTCTCAGTTCATGGCCCTTTCCCCATGGTGACTGGCCACTTTCCAATCTTTAAATGCTTTTCTTCATGTTAACAAGAACCAAAGAACTGACTTCCTTGTTTCCTGTAGCAAATGGTTTGAAAGTGACCTGAAAGTTAATGTAACTTCCTCAAATGCCTCACTCATGGACCAACAGTGAACCTGAGCTGCTGGGTCACCCTGGCTGCAGTCATCTGTTATTAATTGTATCAGTCCCCATATCAGCCACAGGCTTCAATTTCACAGCCTGGATGAGCAGTTCAGGGAGACTACCTTCCCTGCCTTCCCCAAACACCTCTAGCCTGAAAGGAGCTGTCACAGATATCACCTCACGTTGATAGTTTTCCTTTTAATATTTATAAACAGGAAAGTATTTCTCTCTCCCCCACTTGAAATGTATATATTCATTCATTAAAAGGCATTGACGTGGCTGAGCTAATGGCCTGTCGACAGATTTACAGCAGGAATCATCTCGCTGCCTGCAGGCCTGTGCATTTTAATATAATTAAAAGGCTTCTGTTTGGAATCCTAGCTAATTAATATTCATGCTTTCCTCCTTCCACCTGCCATTCCCAATTTGCCATCTTTTAAGAGATTGATCATGGCCCAATTAATCCCACTGCCAGTCAAAGCCAGACAGGCGGGGAATAAAGGGAGAAATGCCATTGTATGTTGGCTTCCTAATGAGAAAAGAGCATATTAAATAAAGGAAATCTTCTCCCGGTTATTAGGAAAGTTGCAGAAGGATCTCTATGATATGGGAATTGATAAGAGTGGAATTGTTGATCAGAGATTGTCAATTAATTGCTCACACTGAAGTGAGTTCAAGAATCTTCACAAGTTTTGTTCATATCAGAAATCACAGAACAGAGAATTAGAGAAGCACATAATATATATATTATTTTAATTTTTAAAAATAATATAAAAGTGAAAAGTACAGCAATAGATATTTCCCACTATTCAGTAGATGAGAAAATCATCCACAAATGAAAGTGTGGTCACTTACTTTTCTCTGTCTCTGCCATGCTTTAACACTAAGACTTAAAAATGGACACTGCTTTGCCTGAAAAAAAAAAAAACAGAAAACAAAAGACATCTTGGTAAGCGATGAGAACAAGGGTATTTGTAATTAAACTACCCTCAGATATGTGAAAGCAATGGAGCAAATTTGACCTGAATGGATAGAAATGGAAATCTTGGCAACATTTGCGATGAGACACCGACAGCCACAGGCCTGAGCTTGAGGGAGCTCTAAATATCAGAGAAGGAAGAAATGATCTCTGCCTTCCCCACACAGCTGCTCTTCCCAGGCCTGGGTGTCTTGTGGACATGTTGTCCAGTGGTGTGAGCAAGAGCCACAAAAGAAAGTCAGCAAGCAGCACACCTCATGTTCAGGCCTGCTGACATTGGTCAGGTTACTTCACCTCTTTGAGTCCCATCCACAAAATGCTAAAACCATAACTGTCATGAGAACTAAATGGGAAAAAGCCTTCAAAGTGCCTAGCACAATAGACAGTAAATATTAATTCCAATCGAATATCCATGGCAATCATGCTATGCAATGAAGTGTAGAAATGACAGCTACATTATGTCATATAGGTAACACATCAGGGAGAAGCACATTTTTCCAGAAAAAGGAAAGAAAATGGGTGGAGAGGAAGTCACTCTCTTTGCCACAAAATGCAAAATGAATGTAAAAAGCCAAAAAGGAGTTGATCGCATAGCCCAGTGCACTGAGTATTAATAATGGAACAAAGAGGAGTTACAGAAGCAAGATAAAAATAAACCAAAAGCACTGGGTTTACGCAACAGGTACATGTAGTCTGCCCTGTTGATGAGTCACTGGTCTGAGAAATCTGTTTAGGTTCAGCAGGAAGTCCATGAACAGGCTGCAGCTTAATTGTCCTTCCATCGCGTCTGCTCCCATTGTGAGCTTAGGGCTCTTTATTTTTTTTAAATGACTGAGCAGTCACATCCTCCTGGGTGAGGTCATATAGGGACTGTATTGCTGATCCATCCAACTGGAACACCCTTTGACAGTTTTCAGCTATCAAACTCCCACTCTCACTTCAGGGCAGCACAGTTGCCCCTTACTCAGGGAAGTCAGCCCCATTAACCTGGCCAGGACTCACTTTGGATACCTGAAGGATACTTCTGCTCTGTTGACATTTGTAATTCTCTCTCCCTCAATAATAATGATGGTGACATTCACTAACAGTTATCGAAAGGCTTTCCAGCTACCAAGTACTGTGCCCATTGTTTTATGGATTCTACCTCACTTAATCCTAGGGATTATATATTTTTTGTTCTCCCCATTTTGTTGATGATGAAACTAAAGTTTAGTGAATTTCGTGACTATCTTGCCCATGGTCACACACTTGATACAACAAGATTAGGGCAAGGGCAGTCGAACTCTAGAGTGCTGCCTCATTCTGACTCGTCATTGTCTTTTCAACAATCCTGAGTACACACTGAGAGCTCAAGAATGATTTCTACACCAAAGAAGGATTGTTGGATGGTTGGAGGCACAGGCCTGATCAATGGGGCCAGTCTGAGGTAGGCAAACCTACTGCAGATATGCACTGCAGGGAAGGGCTCTCCTTAGTCCACCATCCTTGTCACCATATTCCCACAGAGCCTCCTTTTTGGTCCTGGTCATGCCCAAGATTTAATGCAAAGCCCCACATTTCCTTGAAACAGATTCAATCCATGAAGAAGACTGTGGAGGAACAAATTTACACCTCTTTTTTGAAGTTTAATGTTTTGTCAAAATGTTGTTTTTGATGAGCCTAGGTGCAGTGAAGCAGAGGTTGAGTCCAAATGATTTGAAGCTTGAAGGAACTTGGGTTTTGATTTTGTCATGCCAAACCCATATGGTAAAGGGAAAGACTCCAGAAGCTGACCTAGTTAAGGTCTGGGGAATCGAGGCATATCCTACCATCTAAGATAGTTGTCCATAACATTGTGGTGATAAACCCTGCACACCCACTCATGTTGAGAGCACGTGTGTGAGAGCCCTGTGTGTGAGTGTGTTGTGCTCTTTGGGGAAAATTGTATGATCATGCTTTCCCCATGGTGAGTTATCTTTAAACCAAGCCCTAGTAAGATGCTTAAAGTTTTTTCTCTTCTTCCTCCTCAGGTGCCAGCAAGACAACGTGGATTGCTCTTTAACGGAGGATGCAGTTTGTAAATGACAAGGGGGTAATTGTGAGGCTTCTACCAGTCAGACCTTAAGGGAAGAATTATGAGAAACAGAAGATATCACAGAATTTAGCTCTCTCATTTTACCAATGAGGAACTGGAGGCCAAAATCAGAGAGTTTGTGAAATGAGAGAATGGCCAACTGGATCAAGATAACATGGCTGATTCACAAAACAGCTAAGATGGGAAGCCAGGTCTTCCAAGTTTTATTGATACCATGCTATGATTCCACTTTGATAAATGTTTCTTTAGCTGAAAAGTAGAGACGGAGAACCAGTGAGGGTAAGAGAGAAGGGGTAGATCTTCCCTTTAAAACATATGAAGAAAGAACAAGGAAAAGGGAGGAGAGGGGAAAAGAGAGAAAAAGGAAAGAGAGGGAGTGAAGGAAGGAAGAAAATGAAAGAAAAATTAAAATTTTCATTTGAAAGTTTTGAGAAGAGTTTATCCAACAAGCTACAGAATATAAGAGAGAAAAATGAATAGGTCATAACCATTCACAATTTTTAGAAAAACCAGGTCATCCTTAAAATTTGAAATTGTCACAATTCATCAGCATCCCACAAAACATCTGGTGAGACTGGTGCTCAAACTGTTATCCAGAAATATTGTCCTCATGACCCAGTGGCACTTTTTATGTTGCTTTTGTTTATTTGAACAGAGACTGAAATGTCAAAGAATCCATTATGTTCTATTAAAGTTTTAAAAATTATTTTGATGAAGCATATTGAAGAATAATTCTATAAACTAAAAGGCCCATTTTAGGCAATAGTTCAGTGAGTTTTGACACACACACATATATATGTCAATCAGTGTAATTAGTACTATTAAAAAAATATGGACTATTTCCATCACCCTAAAAAACTTCCATCATGTTCCTTTATAGTCAGTTCCTCCACCCTTTGTTCCATATAATGAATGACCTACTTTCTATTCCTTTGGATTAGTGTTATCTTTTCCATCAGGATCTTTTCTATTCTTACAAAAGCAATGACAGCATATGTACTCTTTTGTGTCTGACTTCTTTTACTTAGCATAATTCTTTTGCGATTCATTCCTGTTGTTGAGGATTTTCCTTTAGCTCAGACTGTAAAGAATCTGCCTGCAGTGCAGGAGACGTGGGTTGGATCCCTGGGTGGAAAAGAGCCTCTGGTGAAGGAAATGACAATCCACTTCAGCATTCTTGCCTGGAGAATCCCATGGACAGAGGAGCCAAAGAGTTGGACACGACTGAGCAACTAAATCTCATCGTGTTGTTGCGTTTGTTAGTAGTAGTACATTCCTTCTTATTTTTTATTTACTTACTTTGACATGTATACATTGCTGTACTTATATGTATTATTGATTTATTTTTGGCTGCACTGAGTCTTCATTGCTACACATGGGTTTTCTCTAGTAGCAGCAAGTGGGGACTACTCTCCTGTTTCTCTGCACAGGCTTCTCATTGCAGTGGCTTCTCTTTTTGCAGAGCACAGTCTCTAGACACATGGGCTTTAGTAGTTGCAGTGTGTGGGCTCTCGAGTGCAGGCTCAGTAGTTACAGCACACAGGCTTTGTTGCTTGGCAGCATGTGGAATCTTCCCAGATCAGAGATCTAACCCCTGTCCCTGCACTGGTAGGTGGATTCTAATTCAGTACACCACCAGGAAAGTCTTACATTTCCCTTTTATTTCTGAGTGGTGTTCCAGTGTATGAACACAAAAGTTTGCCACATAACGATGGCTATATGAGTTATTCCCAGTTTGGGACTGTAATGATTTAAGTTGCTATGAACTGGAACATGTTCATGTAGTAGTCCTCAAGTGGACAAGTTTTCATTTCTCTTGAAATGTGATTATTGAGTCATAGGACAAAAGTATGCTAAGCTGCCAAACTGTTTGCAAAGTTGGTTGTACAACTTTCACATTCCCACAAATAATGTAGGAAAGATCTGGTTGTTTCATATTCTCACTAACCCTTAGTGGGGTTGTTTTTTTCAAATGTTTTCCTAGAAGAGATGGTACCTCACTGTGGTTTTAATTTAGTTTTCTTGATGACTGTTAATATTGAACACATTTTAAGTGTTTATTGGCCATTTATATATTTCCTTGTGTGCAGTGATAATAAAATATTTTGCTATTTTTAAATTCTAAGTTGTAAGTGTTCTTTATATATGTTTGATACAAGGCCTCTGTTGTGTTTTTCTCCCAATCTGCGGCTTGAATTTTAATTTTCTTAACCTTTTAAAGAAGAGATTTTAATTTTGATAATTTGTAATTCATAATTTCTTTTTAGGCTTTATATGTCAAAAAATCTTTATTTCAAGGTTGCTAAGATCTTTCTTCCATTTTTTCCCCTAGAAGATTTATAGTTTTAGCCTTTATGTTAGGTTCTATGATCCATTTCAAGTAAATTAATGTTTATGAAATAAAGTAATGGTAAATGGTAATTTTTTTCTGTGTGGATACTCATTAGTTTCAGAACCATTTGTTTAAAGACCATCCTTTCCCATTAAATTTCCTTAATTCTTTTGTTCAGATCAATTGGCCATGTATATGGGGGTCTCAGAGAAGGCAATGGCACCCCACTCCAGTACTCTTGCCTGGAAAATCCCATAGGAGCCTGGTGCGCTGCAGTCCATGGAATCGCTAAGAGTCGGACATGACTGAGTGACTTCACTTTCACTTTTCAGTTTCATGCATTGGAGAAGGAAATGGCAACCCACTCCAGTGTTCTTGCCTGGAGAATCCCAGGGATGGGAGGGGGGTTTGGTGGGAGGCCATCTATGGGGTCGCACAGAGTTGGACACGACTGAAGCGACTTAGCAGCAGCAGCAGCAGCATGGGAGTCTATATCTGGATTCTGTTGTGTTTCATAAACTGTGCTTAAGTGAATACCACCCTGTCTTGAATCCTGTAGCTCTGTGGAAATACTTAAACTCCATAATGTAAATCTTCATACTTTGTTTTACTTTTTCAAAATTGCTTTAGCTCTTCTAGGTCTTTCATATTTCCGTATAAACTTTAGAATAAAGTTTGTATAGAACCATCGCTGGAATTATGATTGGGATTACATTGGGAAAACATTTTAAAATGTTTTCCTAGAAGAGACGGTACCTCATTGTGGTTTTAATTACTTTTCTTGATGAGTGTTAATATTGAACACATTTTAAGTGTTTATTGGCCATTTATATATTCCGTATGTGCAGTGATAATAAAATATTTTGCTATTTTTAAATTCTAAGTTGTAAGTGTAGATGAACTTAAGGAATATTTGACTTACAATATTGAGTCTTTTGATTTGCATGATATACTGCTCCATTTATTTAAGTATTATTTAATTTTCCACTTAATACTTTGTAGTTTTTATTGCACAAGTATTGAAAATATTTTGCTAAATTATCCCTCAGTATTTTATAATTTCATGTTTTTGTTATTGGGCTAGTGGTACTGCATGTTGATTTCACCATTCCAATTGGTTCTAACTATGTAGAAACATAGTTGATTTTTGTATACTGATTTTGTATCCTATCATCTTCCTAAATTTACTTGTTACTTCTAATACCCTTTTACTGATGATTACTTAGGGCTTTCTATAATGCCATCATATTAATTTGTTAGGGCTACCGTAACAAAATGCCAAAGAATGGATGACTTAACAGAAATTTGTTTCTCACAGATCTGGGGCCTGGAAGCCCAAGATCAAGGAGTCAGCGGATTTGCTTTCTTCTGAGGACTCTTTCATTGACTTGCAGATTGCACTTTTTGCTCTGTCTTCACATGAGTTTTCACCTGTGCAGGCTCCTTGTGTCTGTGTGTCCAAATTTCCTCTTCTTATAAGTACACCAGTCAGATGGGATTCAGGATTTCCTTTTTTTAAAATATAAATTCATTTATTTTAATTGGAGGTTAATTACTTTACAATATTGTATTGGTTTTGTGATACATCAACATGAATCTGCCACAGTTATACACGTGTTCCCCATCCTGAACCCCCCTCTCCCTCCCTGTACCATCCCTCTGGGTCATCCCAGTGCACCAGCCTCAAGCATCCAGTATCATGCATCAAACCTGGACTGGCGATTCATTTCATACATGATATTATACATGTTTCAATGCCATTCTCCCAAATCATCCCACCCTCTCCCTCTCCCACAGAGTCCAAAAGACTGTTCTATACATCTGTGTCTCTTTTGCTGTCTCACATACAGGGTTATCATTACCATCTTTCTAAATTCCATATATATGTGTTAGTATACTGTATTGGTGTTTTTCTTTCTGGCTTACTTCACTCTGTATAATAGGCTCCAGTTTCATCGACCTCATTAGAACTGATTCAAATGTATTCCTTTTAATGGCTGAGTAATACTCCATTGTGTATATGTACCACAGCTTTCTTATCCATTCATCTGCTGATGGACATCTAGGTTGCTTCCATGTCCTGGCTATTATAAACAGTGCTGTGATGAACATTGGGGTACATGTGTCTCTTTCAATTCTGGTTTCCTCGGTGTGTATGCCCAACAGTGGGATTGCTGGGTCATAAGGCAGTTCTATTTCCAGTTTTTTAAGGAATCTCCACACTGTTCTCCATAGTGGCTGTACTAGTTTGCATTCCCACCAACAGTGTGAGAGGGTTCCCTTTTCTCCAGCATTTAATTCTTGTAGACTTTTGGATCGCAGCCATTCTGACTGGCGTGAAATGGTACCTCACTGTGGTTTTGATTTGCATTTCTCTGATAATGAGTGATGTTGAGCATCTTTTCATGTGTTTGTTAGACATCTGTATGTCTTCTTTGGAGAAATGTCTATTTGGTTCTTTGGCCCAGTTTTTGATTGGGTCATTTATTTTTCTGGAATTGAGCTGTAGGAGTTGTTTGTATATTTTTGAGATTAGTTGTTTGTCAGTTGCTTCGTTTGCTATTATTTTCTCCCATTCTGAAGGCTGTCTTTTCACCTTGATTATAGTTTCCTTTGTTGTGCAGAAGCTTTTAAGTTTAATTAGGTCTCATTTGTTTACTTTTGCTTTATTTCCAATATTCCGGGAGGTGAGTCATAGAGGATCCTGCTGTGATGTATGTCGGAGAGTGTTTTGCCTATGTTCTCCTCTAGGAGTTTTATAGTTTCTGGTCTTACATTTAGATCTTTAATCCATTTTGAGTTTATTTTTGTGTATCGTGTTAGAAAGTGTTCTAGTTTCATTCTTTTACAAGTGGTTGACCAGTTTTCCCAGCACCACTTGTTAAAGATATTGTCTTTTCTCCATTGTATATTCTTGCCTCCTTTGTCAAAGATAAGGTGTCTATAGGTGCATGGATTTATCTCTGGGCTTTCTATTTTGTTCCATTGATCTATATTTCTGTCTTTGTGCCAGTACCATACTGTCTTGATGACTGTACTTTGTAGTAGAGCCTGAAGTAAGGCAGGCTGATTCCTCCAGTTCCATTCTTCTTTCTCAAGATTGCTTTGGCTATTTGAGGTTTTTTGTATTTCCATACAAATTGTGAAATTATTTGTTCTAGCTCTGTTAAAAATACCATTGGTAGCTTGATAGGGATTGCATTGGATCTATAGATTGCTTTGGGTAGTATTCTCATTTTCACTATATTGATTCTTCTGATCCATGAACATGGTATATTTCTCCATCTATTAGTGTCCTCTTTGATTTCTTTCACCAGTGTTTTATAGTTTTCTATATATAGGTCTTTAGTTTCTTTAGGTAGATATATTCCTAAGTATTTTATTCTTTTCATTGCAATGGTGAATGGAATTGTTTCCTTAATTTCTCTTTGTATTTTCTCATTATTAGTGTATAGGAATGCAAGGGATTTCTGTGTGTTGATTTTATATCCTGCAACCTTACTATATTCATTGATTAGCTCTAGTAATTTTCTGGTGGAGTCTGTAGGGTTTTCTAGGTATATGATCATGTCATCTGCAAACAGTGAGAGTTTTACTTCTTTTCCAATTTGGATTCCTTTTATTTCTTTTTCTGCTCTGACTGCTGTAGCCAAAACTTCCAAAACTATGTTGAATAGTAGTGGGGAAAGTGGGCATCCTTGTCTTGTTCCTGACTTTAGGGGAAATGCTTTCAATTTTTCACCATTGAGGATAATGTTTGCTGCGGGTTTGTCATATATAGCTTTTATTATGTTGAGGTATGTTCCTTCTATTCCTGCTTTCTGGAGAGTTTTTATCATGAATGGTTGTTGAATTTTGTCAAAGGCTTTCTCTGCATCTATTGAGATAATCATATGGCTTTTATTTTTCAATTTGTTAATGTGGTGTATTACATTGATTGATTTGCAGATATTGAAGAATCCTTGCATTCCTGGGATAAAGCCCACTTGGTCATGGTGTATGATCTTTTTAATGTGTTGTGTAGATTCTGATTGCTAGAATTTTGTTAAGGATTTTTGCATCTATGTTCATAAGTGATATTGGCCTGTAGTTTTCTTTTTTGTGGTGATGGTGGCCTCATAGAATGAGTTTGGAAGTTTATCTTCCTCTGCAATTTTCTGGAAGAGTTTGAGTAGGATAGGTGTTAGCTCTTCTCTAAATTTTTGGTAGAATTCAGCTGTGAAGCCGTCTGGACCTGGGCTTTTGTTTGCTGGAAGATTTCTGATTACAGTTTCAATTTCCATGCTTGTGATGGGTCTGTTAAGATTTTCTATTTCTTCCTGGTTCAGTTTTGGAAAGTTGTACATTTCTAAGAATTTGTCCATTTCCTCCACGTTGTCTGTTTTATTGGCTTATAATTGCTGATAGTAGTCTCCTATGATCCTTTGTATTTCTGTGTTGTCTGTTGTGATCTCTCCATTTTCATTTCTAATTTTATTGATTTAATTTTTCTCCCTTTGTTTCTTGATGGATCTGGCTAATGGCTTGTCAATTTTATTTATCCTTTCAAAGAACCAGCTTTTGGCTTTGTTGATTTTTGCTATGGTCTCTTTTGTTTCTTTTGCATTTATTTCTGCCCTAATTTGTAAGATTTCTTTCCTCCTACTAACTCTGGGGTTCTTCATTTCTTCCTTTTCTAGTTGCTTTAGGTGTAGAGTTAGGTTAATTATTTGACTTTTTTCTTGTTTCTTGAGGTATGCCTGTATTGCTATGAACTTTCCCCTTACCACTGCTGTTATAGTTTCCCACAGGTTTTGGGTTGTTGTGTTTTCATTTTCATTTGCTTCTATGCATATTTTTGTTTCTTTTTTGATTTCTTCTGTGATTTGTTAGTTATTCAGCAGCGTGTTGTTCAGCCTCCATATGTTGGAATTTTTAATAGTTTTTCTCCTGTAATTGACATCTAATCTTACTGCATGGTGGTCAGAAAAGATGCTTGGAGTGATTTCAATTTTTTTGAATTTACCAAGGCTAGACTTATGGCCCAGGATGTGATCTATCCTGAAGAAGGTTCTGTGTGCACTTGAGAAAAAGGTGAAATTCATTTTTTGGGGGTGAAATGTCCTATAGATATCAATTAGGTCTAACTGGTCTATTGTATCATTTAAAGTTTGTGTTTCATTGTTAATTTTCTGTTTAGTTGATCTATCCACAGGTGTGAGTGCGGTATTAAAGTCCCCCACTATTATTGTGTTATTGTTAATTTCCCCTTTCATACTTGTTAGCATTTGTCTTACATATTGTGGTGCTCCTATGTTGGGTGCATATATATTTATAATCATTATATCTTCTTCTTGGATTGATCCTTTGATCATTATGTAGTGTCCTTCTTTGTCTCTTTTCACAGCCTTTGTTTTAAAGCCTATTTTATCTGATGTGAGTATTGCTACTCCTGCTTTCTTTTGGTCTTTATTTGCATGGAATATCTTTTTCCAGCCCTTCACTTTCAGTCTGTATGTGTCCCCTGTTTTGAGGTTGGTCTCTTGTAGACAACATATATAGAGGTCTTGTTTTTGTATCCATTCAGCCAGTCTTTGTCTTTTGGTTGGGGCATTCAACCCATTTATGTTTAAGGTAATTATTGATAAGTATGATCCTATTGCCATTTACTTTATTGTTTTGGATTCGAGTTTATACATCCTTTTTGTGTTTCCTATCTAGAGAATATCCTTTAGCATTTGTTGGAGAGCTGGTTTGGTGGTGCTGAATTCTCTCAGCTTTTGCTTGTCTGTAAAGCTTTTGATTTCTCCTTCATATTTGAATGAGATCATTGCTGGATACAGTAATCTGGGCTGTAGGTTATTTTCTTTCATCATTTTAAGTATGTCTTGCCATTCCCTCCTGGCCTGAAGAGTTTCTATTGAAAGATCAGCTGTTATCCTTATGGGAATCCCCTTGTGTGTTATTTGTTGTTTTTCCCTTGCTGCTTTTAAGATTTGTTCTTTGTGTTTGATCTTTGTTAATTTGATTAATATGTGTCTTGGGGTGTTTCACCTTGGGTTTACCCTGTTTGGGACTCTCTGGGTTTCTTGGACTTGGGTGATTATTTCCTTCCCCATTTTAAGGAATTTTTCAACTATTATCTCCTCAAGTATTTTCTCATGGTCTTTCTTTTTGTCTTCTTCTGGGACTCCTATGATTCAAATGTTGGGGCATTTAACACTGTCCTGGAGGTCTCTGAGATTGTCCTCATTTCTTTTAATTTGTTTTTCTTTTCTCCTCTCTGATTCATTTATTTCTACCATTCTATCTTCTACTTCACTAATCCTATTTTCTGTCTCTGTTATTCAACTATTTGTTGCCTCCAGAGTGTTTTTGATCTCATTTATTGCATTATTCATTATATATTGGCTCTTTTTTATTTCTTCTAGGTCCTTGTTAAAACTTTCTTGCATTTTCTCAATCTTTGTCTCCAGGCTATTTATCTGTGGTTCCATTTTGATTTCAAGATTTTGGTGATCATTTTCACTATCATTATTCAGAATTCTTTATCAGGTAGATTCCCTATCTCTTCCTCTTTTGTTTGATTTGGTGGGCATTTTTCCTGTTCCTTTACCTGCTGGGTATTCCTCTTTCTCTTCATCTTGTTTATATTGCTGTGTTTGGGGTGGCCTATCTGAATTTTGGCAGTTTGTGGAGTTCTCTTTATTGTGGAGTTTCCTTGCTGTGGGTGGGGTTGTACAGGTGGCTTGTCAAGGTTTCTTGGTTAGGGAAGCTTGTGTCAGTGTTCTGGTGGGTGGAGCTGGATTTCTTCTCTCTGGAGTGCAATGAAGTGTCCAGTAATGAGTTATGAAATGTCAGTGGTTTTGGAGTAACTTTGGGCACCCTGTATATTGGAACTCGGGGCTGTGTTCTTGTGTTGCTGGAGAATTTGCGTGGTATGTCTTGCTCTGGAACTTGTTGGCCCTTGAGTGGTGCTTGGTTTCAGTGTAGGTATGGAGGTGTTTGATGAGCTCCTGTCAATTAATGTTCCCTGGAGTCAGGAGTTCTCTGGTATTCTCAGGATTTGGACTTAAGCCTCCTGCTTCTGGTTTTCAGTTTTATTTTTACAGTAGTCTCAAGACTTCTCCTATACAGCACTGTTGATAAAACATCTAGGTTAAAGATGAAAAGTTTCTCCACAGTGAGGGACACCCAGAGAGGTTCACAGAGTTACATGGAGAAGAGAAGAGGGAGGAGGGAGTTAGAGGTGACCCAAATGAGATGAGGCGGAATCAATGGAAGAGAGAGCAAGCTAGCCAGTAATCACTTCCTTATGTGCACTTCACAACTGGACCACTCAGAGATGTTCACGGAGTTATATAGAGAAGAGAAGAGGGAGGAAGGAGACAGATGTGGCCAGGAGGATAAAAGGGGAGAATCAAAAGAAGTGAGACAGATCCAGCCAGTAATCAGTTCCTAAGTGTTCTCCATTGTCTGGAACACACAGAGATTCACAGAGTTGGGTAGAGAAGAGAGGGGGTAGGGAGGAGACAGAGGCGACCTGGTGGAGAAAAAAGAGAGTCCAAAGGGGGAGAAAGCAGTCAAGCCAGTAATCTCGCTCCTAAGTAAAAATGGGTACTGAAGATTGGGTTCTTAAAGGTACAAAATTGATAACAAATACCAAAAAGCAAAGATTAAGAATCTAGAGTGGAGTCTGGAATTTCAAAAATACAATATTAAAGAAAAGAAGAAAAAAAAAGAAAGAAAAAAAGTCACAAAATTATAATATATCTATATATATATATGAAGTTTGTTTTAAAAAAATAGGGTCTTTTTTTTGCAAAGTAATGGTTATAAAAGTGAAAATTAAAGTAGTAATAGAGGACTTAAAATTTTTTTAATTAAAAAAAAGAATGATAGTAAAAATATATCTAGGACTTTCTCTGGTGCTGTTGTGGGTATTGTGGGGTCAGTTCATTTTTGGATAGTTCCTTGGTCCGGCTTATATTTCTCAAGATCTATAGGCCCCTTCCTATGTAGTCAGTACTAACTACAGGGTTTTAATCTATTGCACCTGTCACTTCCAAGACGGTTCCCTCTGTTTTAGCTTGTTCTGTTTGCTGGTCTCTTCAGTGTCTGATTTCCACCCTAACACAAAGGGGGCAGTGGTGGACACTTTTTTTAGGCTGACTTGTTCAGTAGTGCTGTGGGGAGGGAGGGACGCTGCAAACAAATAACACGGGCATGTGCTTGCAGTGCCTCAGCCACACTGGTCCTGGTCCCACTCACGGCACCTGTGCCCTCCCTGCCCACACTGCTCAGGCTCTAGGTTGCTCTGCCAGGAACTGTCCAAGGCCAGCCCTGGGCTGCATGCACCCCCCAAGCTTAAGCTGCTCAGGTTCAGGCACTTGGGTAGTCCTCAGAGGCACAGACTCTGTTGGGCCTGCGTTTTGTGCCCTTCCCAGCTCCAAGCAGCTAAAGTGATGAGGTGTTTTGGCAAGTGCGGTCGATGCGACTTATTGCCTCCCCCGTCCCTGCTGCTCTGTTTTCTGGGTGTGCAACCAGTGCACCTTCTCAGGCAGATGTTGACTGTCCAGAACCCCAGGAAGTCTTAGTTAGCAAAGAAGCCTGCTTGCAGGTTGGTAGACAATGTCTCTCTGGGTCTGCGATTGCCCCCTTCCGGCTCTGGCTGCCTGTCACCAGAGGGGGATGGTCTGCACCCAGCTAGTTCTGTTCAGTCCTTTGTTCTGTGCATGGGCCTGGCGGTGTCTTAGGTTAGGGCTGGCTTTTCGGGTGGTAGTTATCCCACAGTCTGGTTTGCTAGCCCAAGTTAGTTCGCTCAGATTGCCCTCGGGGCATTCAGACCAGATCCTTACTCTAAGCAATGCAGCCCGCGCCTCCCTGCCCAGCACCCGCTTGCTAGTGGCGGGTGCAGGCGTCTGCGCTGCTTCTCCGCTGGGGGAGTTACTGTTGGACTCATAATCTGTGGGTTTTATTTATTTATTTATTTTTCCTCCCTGTTATGTTGCCCCTTGTGCTTCCAAGGCTCGCCACAGACTCGGCAATGAGAGTGTCTCCTGGTGTTTGGAAACTTCGCTCTTTTTAAGACTCCCTTCCCAGGACGCAGCTCCGTCCCTACCTCTTTTGTCTCTTTTTTTGTCTTATATTTTTTCCTACCTCTTTTCGAAGACAGTGGGTTGCTTTTCTGGGTGCCTGATGTCCTCTGCCAGCATTCAGAAGTTGTTTTGTGGAATTTACTCAGCGTTTAAATGTTCTTTTGATGAATTTGTGGGGGAGAAAGTGGTCTCCTCGTCCTAATCCTCTGCAATCTTAGGACTACACCTCAGGTTTTCCTTTAAGGCCTCATTTTAATTTAATCACCCCTCAAAGGCTTATCTCCAAATATAGTCATATTCTAGGGTGTTGGGGTTGAGAGCTTGATCACATGAACCTGGAGGAACATAGTTCAGCCCTTAACAATCATTAGGTTATCCACAAACAAAACTATTTTATTCTTCTTTTCTAATGATATGCCTTTTATTTACTTTTCCTGTCCTATTGTATCAACTGGAACCATTAGTCAACTGTTGAATAGAAGTGGTGAGAACAAATATCCTTGATCTATTTATAATCTTAGGTGGAAAAGTATTCAATTGTTCCCCACGAAGTATGAGTGTTCACTGTAGTTTTTTATAGATGCCCTGTAAATTAGGTTAAGAAAACTTACTTCTATTCCTAGTTTTGATCATGAATGGGGTTTGCATTTTTTCAATTGCTTTTTCTGTATTATATTTCCCGATAACATACATACCTTGTTCTAAAATCCATTTTTTCTGATGTTAATACAACCATTCCAGCTTTCATTTAGTGTTTGTATGATATATCTTTTTCAATTCTTTTACATTTTAGCTATATGTGACCTTATGTTTAATGTAGGCTTTTTAAAGACAATATGTAATAACAAGAATAATTGGTTCCTACATTTTTATCCATTCTGACAATGTCAGCCTTTTAGTTGAATTGTTTAGAGTTTACATTTAATATTATTGATAAGGTTAGGCTTGAATTGACTAGACTGATAGTGTTTACTGTTTGTTCCTTAGATTCTTTATTTTTTCCAGTCTTGTTCTGCCTTTTCCTAGATTAAATTAAAAATCTTTTATGATTGGATTTTATCTTTACTATTGGTTTATTACCTCTGCCTCTGTATTTTTAGTTTATGGCTTGTGCGTGTGTGTTTGTTCTAGGGTTTAAAATATACATTTTTAACTTATCAAAGTCTACCTTAAAATGTTATTATACTAATTACATTAGTATGCTTCCATTTCTTCTTTCCCAACTTTTGTGCAGTTAAATATTTTATTTCTTCAAACATTATAAACCTCAAAATGTAATCTTAATTTTGCTTCAAACAAACAGTTGCCTTTCAAAGAAATTTTGAAATGAAAAAACAAAAATTCTTTTAACCTTACCCACAATTTGCAATTTGTAGAGGTTTTATTTCTTCATATAGCTCTAAATTTCTGCCTCTACAATGTCTTTTAGCATTCCTCATAGTTTAAATCTCCTGGATATAACTTCTTCCAACTTTTGTTTGCTAAAAAGTCACATTTCACCTCTATTTTTTTTGAAAGAAATACTCACTTGATACAGCAATCTAGTTTGACAGGGTACTTTTGGTTGCTGGCTTTTCTTGTTGTGTTTTTGGTTTTGTTTTTAGTTTCAGCACTTTAAACATGCTGTTCCATTGTCTTCTGGTCTGCACCATTTCAGATGAGAAAACTACGGTAATTATCTTCATTCTTCCATCCATAACATGTGATTTTTCCTCTCTGGCTGCTTTTTAAGATTTTCTCTTTATCACTGGTTTTTACCAATTTGTTTGTGATGTGTCTTAATGTGGTTTTCTTTGTGTTTATCATATTTGAAATTCCTTGAACTTTTCAGAACTGTGGGCTTACAGTTTTCAGCAGATTTAGAACATTTCAGCCATTATTTCTTTAAATATCTTTCTGTCCTCTCCCATCCTCCTGGAATATCATTTACATAAATGCTAGACTGCTGGAAAATTTTCCCAAAGTTCCTGATCCTCTGTTCATTTGTTTGTTTCAGTTTTTTTTTAATATATACACTTCATTTTAGATAATATTTATTATTTTTCTTGTTATTTTTTTGCTTTTTGTTTGTTTTATTTTATTTTTATTGTTATGATTTCAAGTCCACTGATTTTCTTCTGCAATGTCTAATCTGCTATGAATCTCACCCAGTGCTCTTTCATTTTTGATAATCTACTTTTCATTTTTTTTAATTAATTTATTTATTTATTTATTATTTTACTTTACAATTCTGTATTGGTTTTGCCATACATTGACATGAAACTAGAGTTTCTGCTTTGCTCTGTATACTATTTCACTTTGCTCCTCTTTATGTTCATATTTTTCTTTAAGTACTTATGCATGGAGAAGGAAATGGCAACCCACTCCAGTATTCTTGCCCGGAGAATCCCATGGACAGAGGAGACTGGTGGACTGCAGTTCACAGAGTCACAGAGTTGGACACAACTGAGCAACTAACATACACACACATGTAACAGCTGTTTAAAAAGTTTTGTTTGTTAATTCCATCATCTCTGTTACTTCTTACAGGTTTCTTTTGATTTATTTTCTATTAAATATGGATCATATTTTCCTATTTTCACAAGATCACATGGTCAATTTTTTAATTGAATGCTGAACTTAGTCTTATGTTGTTGAATTCTGGATTTTGTGGTCTTCCTTTACAGAGTAATGCACTTTGTCTTGATCGTTTTCAATTTGTTTTTAAGCTTTGGAAAGTGACTTTTACTCTATAGCTAGTTTCAGTTCAGTTCAGTCACTCAGTCATGTCTGACTCTTTGCAACCCCATGGACTGCAACATGCCAGGCTTCCCTGTCCATCACCAACTCCTGGAGCCTGCTCAAACTCATGTCCATCGAGTCAGTGATGCCATCCAACCATCTCATCCTCTGTTGTCCCCTTCTCCTGCTGCCTTCAATCTTTCCCAGAATCAGGGACTTTTCCAATTAGTCAGTTCTTCACATCAGATGGTCAAAGTATTGGAGTTTCAGCTTCAGCATCCATCCTTCCAATGAATATTTGGGACTGATTTCCTTTAGGATTCACTGGTTTGATCTCCTTGCAATCCAAGGGACTCGCAAGAGTCTTCTCAAACACCACAGTTCAAAAGCATCAATTCTTCGGCACTCAGCTTTCTTTATGGTCCAACTCTCACATCCATACATGACTAGTGGAAAAATTATAGCTCTGACTAGACAGATTTGTTGGAAAAGTAATGTCTCTGCTTTTTAATATGCTGTCTAGGTAGTTCATAGCTTTTCTTCCAATGATAAAGCATCTTTTAATTTCATGGCTACAGTCACCATCTGCAGTGATCTTGGAGCCCCGCAAAATAAAGTATTTCTCTGTTTCCATTGTTTCCCCATCTATTTGCATGAAGTGATGGGACTGGATGCCATGATCTTAGTTTTCTGAATGTTGAGTTTTAAGCCTACTTTTACATTCTCCTCTTTCACTTTCATCAAGAGATGAAAGTTCTTCTTCACTTTCTGCCATAAGGGTAGTGTCATCTGCATATCTGAGGTTATTGATATTTCTCCTGGCAATCTTGATTTCAGCTTGTGCTTCTTCCAGCCCAGAGTTTCTCATGATGTACTCTGCATATAAGTTAAATAAGCAGGGAGACGATATACAGCCTTGACATACTCTTTTCCTGACTTGGAACCAGTCTGTTGTTCCATGACCAGTTCTAACTGTTACTTCTTGACCTACATACAGATTTATTAAGAGGCAGGTCAGGTGGTGTGGTATTCCCATCTCTTTTCAGAATTTTCCACAGTTTATTGTTATCCACACAGTCAAAGGCTTTGGTGTAGTCAATAAAGCAGAAGTAGATGTTTCTGGAACTTTCTTGCTTTTTTGATGATCCAACAGATGTTGACAATTTTATCTCTGGTTCCTCTGCCTTTTCTAAATCCAGCTTGAACATCTGCAAGTTCATGTTCATGTTGTTTAAGCCTGGCTTGGAGAATTTTGAGCATTACTTTACTAGCATGTGAGATGAGTGCAATTGTGCAGCAGTTTGAACATTCTTTGGCATTGCCCTTCTTTGAGATTGGAATGAAAACTGATTTTTCCAGTCCTGTGGCCACTGCTGAGTTTTCCAAATGTGCTTGCTTAGTGAGTGCAGCACTTTCACAGCATCATCTTTTAGGATTTGAAATGGCTCACATGGAATTCCATCACTTCCACTAGGTTTGTTCATAGTGATGTTTCCTAAGGCCCATTTGACTTTGCATTCCAGGATGTCTGGCTCTAAGTGCATGATCACACCATTGTGATTATCTGGGTCATGAAGATCCTTTTTGTATAGTTCTTCTGTGTATTTTTGCCACCTCTTCTTAATCTCATTGGCTTCTGTTAGGTCCATACCATTTCTGTCCCTTATTTTGCCCATCTTTTCATGAAATGTTCCCTTGTTTAGTTAAACAAACCAAATACTAGTTCAGCCCCACCATTTAGGCTGACCCCTCTGAGATTGCCATCAATTGTCCCAAGTTTTCAGCGAAAGCCTTGGTTGCCCAGAACTTGAATATCTTCCACACCTTGTGAAATATAGCTGCTTTATCATTCGTAGCCCAATTTGGGGGTGTTTCTCCCTATACAGCCACAGTAGAGAATTTAACAACAAACTCAAGGGAATCCCTAGGATATTTATGAATCTTTTCCCCCTGCAATTCCCTTTTCTCCAATGTTTCTTGTTGTTTTTTAGTTGCTAAGTTGTGTCCAACTCTCTGCAACCCCGTGAACTGCAGCACACCAGGCTTCCCTATTCTTCACTGTCTCTTGGAGTTTGCTCAAACTCATGTCCATTGAGTCGATGATGCCATCCAACCATCCCATCCTCTGTTACCTCCATCTCCTCCTGCCTTCAATCTTTCCCAGCATCAGGGTCTTTTCTAGTGAGTCAGCTATTTGCATCAGCTGGCCAAATTTTTGGAACATCAGCTTCAACATTAGTCCTTCCAATGAATATTCAGGGTTGATTTCCTTTAGGATTGACTGGTTTGATCTCTTTGCTGTCCAAGGGACTCTCAAGAGTCTTTTCCAGTTCCAGTTTGAAGCTCAGTTCTTTGGTGCTCAATCTTCTTTACAGTCCAACTTTCACATTCATACATGACTACTGAAAAATCATAGGCTTAACTATATGGACTTTTGTCAGCAAAGTGATGTCTCTGCTTTTTAATACACTGACTAGGTTTGTCATACTTTGCTCCCAAGGAGCAAACATCTTTTAATTTCATGGCTGCAGTCATCATCTCCAGTGATTTTGGAGCACAAGAAAATAAAATCTGTCACTGTTTCCACTTTTTCCCATCTATTTGCCAGTACTCAGTTCAGTTCAGTTCAGTCGCTCAGTCGTGTCCGAGTCTTTGCGACCCCATGAATCGCAGCATGCCAGGCCTCCCTGTCCATCGCCAACTCCCGGAGTTCACTCAGCCTCACGTCCATCGAGTCAGTGATGCCATCCAGCCATCTCATCCTCTGTCGGCCCCTTCTCCTCCTCCCCCCAATCCCTCCCAGCATCAGAGTCTTTTCCAATGAGTCAACTCTTCACATGAGGTGGCCAAAGTACTGGAGTTTCAGCTTCAGCATCATTCCCTCCAAAGAAATCCCAGGGTTGATCTCTTTGAGAATGGACTTGTTGGATGTCCTTACAGTCCAAGGGACTCTCAAGTCTTCTCCAACTATGTCCTGATAATTCCAATCACCTCAGGCATCCTGACCTCCAGTATTGATTCAGAAACTCAGAAATTTTCAGTGCTCTGCTTAGGATCCCCCTCTTTGAATCACGGTGAGGAAAGTGCCTTCAAGCATAAAGTTGGACAATCTTAAGCTTTCCTCACTTGTTTCTCTACTTCTCTACTTTCAGGAACCACAGTCTTTTGCCGCCTGTTTTCCAACATCCAAAACTGTTGCTTCATGTATTTGTCCAGTTTTCTAGTTGTTTACAGTGGGACGTTCTGGACCCAGTTATTCCATCAGGCTGTTAGGGAAATTAAAATAGAGGAAGTCTTGTTCAGGTTGCAGAAGCAGGAGACCAGGTCTCTGACCTGCTTCTGCCCTGCCTGAACATTGACTGTGTTCCATGCCTGCCTGCAAGCACAGCAAGTCAGGCAGCACTTTAGACAAGAAAGGAAATGGGTCTTGGTATTTTTGAGCCCCTGAATATCTGGCCATTCCTTGGGGTTTAATGAAATTCTATGACACACAGGTGAAACAGCACTGCAAAAAGATTAAAGTAACACTAGAGCCACATTTTTGTGTGCAAACTGATGATGATATCAGTCGTGGCCTGGGGTTATAAGCAGGAGCCTTCAAAACTGCAATGTGAAATTTCACCCATGGTGTGGATGCACCACACAGGATCTTTTTCCCATTGGGACTCCAGATTATTATTAACAAGGGACTTCCCAATGCCGTTTAATTCTGCATTGGATGTTGGTCAGCTCAATTTTGTAATGTATGTACTATTACCTTTCTCTATCGCTTCTATTTTTTTCTTTTCTTTTAGTGATTATATAGTGAAATCAAGTTAAATAATTCTCTGTTCAATATAAATTGTTAATTGTGTGTAGTGAGTGGTTTCTTTTGTTAAGGAATCCCTCAAACCTAAAATGAAAATAAAACACATGGCCAGGAGCAGACATTTGCACCTCTCCCCCAAATTGCTGCTAAGCTGCTAAGTCACTTTAGTCGCGTCTGACTCTGTGCGACCCCATGGACGGCAGCCCCCCAAGCTCCCCCATCCCTGAGATTCTCAAGGCAAGAACACTGGAGTGGGTTGCCATTTCCTTCTCCAATGTATGAAAGTGAAAAGTGAAAGTGAAGTCGCTCAGTCCTGTCCGACTCTTAGTGACCCCATGGACTGCAGCCTACCAGGCTCCTCCATCCATGGGATTTTCCAGGCAAGAGTACTGGAGTGGGGTGCCACTGCCTCCCCCAAATTATTTGTTTTCAAAGTAGAAGAATATTGATTACTTTGATCTGTGGACAAAATAGGATTGGGAGCTTGTATACACCCGTGGTGGATTCATGTCAATGTATGGCAAAACCAATACAGTATTGTAAAGTAAAATAAAGTAAAAATAAAATATTTTTAAAAAATACTTGAAATAGAATGAAAATAGTCTAAAAATGAATACATAGAATGAAAATATTATTAGTGAGGGTTTTTTTTTTTTGTCACTTGATTTAAAGAATTGAGAAAGAAGGAATTAGGAAAAAGAGTCACTGGAAAACCATTTCATGACAGGAAAAGCTATTTTATTAAAAACGTTCACACTCTATTGTTTCTTAGGTTGCTCCCTGTATTAGGCAGGATAAACTAAATCATTTTGTGATTCCAAGCAATTTCTTGAAATCAGTTACTTAATATAATGAAATTTTATTTTTCACTCATGCTACCTATCCATTATGTGTGTTACAAGTTACAGCTAAGTTCCATGTCATATTCATTTTGTAACCCAGCAGAAGTGATGTCTGTCTGTGCCATAAGCTGTTAACTTCTACCTTGAAGATGACACATTTTCAACATTGCATTGGCTCAAGTCACATGGCCATGCATTATTCCAACAAGCTGAGGATATAAAATCTTTCTATAGGGGAAAAAATACTTTGTAAATGTTAATACAGCCTGCTGTGTCTCTATACCTATCATCTTCTGTCTTGGATTAGCTCCTAACATAAAGCTAAACAGCATCAAGAAATGTAGCTAAGTATTTGACTGTAGCTTCCATCCTGAAACTGCACATTATCTGTACTTAAATGACTACTTTGAGCCTTCGAAAGGGTAAACGGATTCTACATCCACTGATATGTGGACACTACCAAAATATATCGGAGTTTATACTATACTTTCATTTGTGTAAAAAGAAATATATATGCGTATATCTGCATGTGTATGCATAAAATATGCTAAAAGAATGCATAAGAAATAGATGTTTCTAAATATCCAGGAAATGTTTCTTTAGAGTAGAACATAAGGATCTAGTCAGGTAGGTGTTTTTTTTTTTTTTTTTTTCTTTAAACAACAGAAATTTATTCTCACGTCCCATACCAGAAGTCTGAAAACAAGGTGTTAGCAGGGCTGTACGTCCTCTGAAAGCTCTCAAGGAGAATCCTTCATTACCTTTTCCAGCTTCTAGTGGCCCTAGATGTTACTTGGCTTATGGCAGCATCACTTCCCCCTCTGCCTCAGACTTCACATGGCCTTTTCACCCTTTCCGTGTCTCAGTGTGTCCTCTCCTATTCTTCTTTTTTCTTTTGTCTTTTATATACTTATTTTTATTTTTAAAATTTTTTTCTTGCAATGAGAAGTCTTAGGATTTACTCTTTTTTTTTTAATTGGAATAAAACTACTTTAGAATGTTGTGTTGATTTCTTCCATACAACAACAAATCAGTTATAATTATAAATATATATATATGTGTGTGTATATCCCCTCCCTCTTTTTTATTTCTTTCTGTCTTCATCTTTTTAAAATTTTTTAAATGTATTTAATTTTCATTGATAGATAATTATTTTACAATATTGTGCTGGTTTCTGCTTAACATGAACCAGCCATCAGTTCAGTTCAGTCGCTCAGTCATGTCTGACTCTTTGTGACCCCATGGACTGCAGCATGCCAGGCCTCCCTGTCCATCACCAACTCCCAGAGTTTACCCAAACTCATGTCCATTGAGTCGGTGATGCCATTTAACCATCTCATCCTCTGTTGACCCTTCTCCTCCCGCCTTCAATTTTTCCCAGCATCAGGGGCTTTTCAAATGAGTCAGCTCGACCCATCAGGTAACCAAAGTATTGGAGATTCAGCTTCAACATCAGACCTTCCAATGAACACCCAGGACTGATATCCTTTAGTATGGACTGTTTGGATCTCCTTGCAGTCCAAGGGGCTCTCAAAAATCTTCTCCAACACCACAGTTCAAAAGCATCAATTCTTCACTGCTCAGCTTTCTTTATGGTCCAACTCTCACATCCATACATGACGACTGGAAAAACCATACCCTTGACTAGAAGGACCTTTGTTGGCAAAGTAATGTCTCTGTTTTTCAATATGCTATCTAGGTTGGTCATAACTTTCCCTCCAAGGAGTAAGCATCTTTTAATTTCATGGCTGCAGTCACCATCTGCAGTGATTTTGGAGGCCCCAAAAATAAAGTCTCCACTGTTTCCACTGTTTCCCCATCTATTTGCCATGAAGTGATGGGACCAGATGCCATGTTCTTAGTTTTCTGAATGTTGAGGGTTAAGCCAACTTTTTCGCTCTCCTCTTTCACTTTCATCAAGAGGCTCTTTAGTTCTTCTTCACTGTCTGCCATAAGAGAAGGGTGGTATCATCTGCCTGTCTGAGGTTATTGATATTTCTCCCAGCAATCTTGATTCCAGCTTGGGTTTCTTCCAGCCCAGCATTTCTCATGATATACTCTGCATATAAGTTAAATAAGCAGGGTGACAATATACAGCCTTGACATACGCCTTTTCCTATTTAGAACCAGTCTGTTGTTCCATGTCCAGTTCTAACTGTTGCTTCCTGACCTGCATATAGGTTTCTCAAGAAGCAGGTCAGGTGGTCTGGTATTCCCATCTCTTTCAGAATTTTCCACAGTTTATCGCAATCTATACCATCAAAGGCTTTGGCATAGTCAATAAAGCAGAAATAGATGTTCTGGAACTCTCTTGCTTTTTTGATGATCCTGCAGATGTTGGCAATTTGATCTCTGGTTCCTCTGCCTTTTCTAAAACCAGCTTGAACATCTGGAAGTTCACAGTTCACATATTGCTGAAGCATGGCTTGGAGAATTTTGAGCACTACTTTACTAGCGTGTAAGAGGAGTGCAATTGTGAGGTAGTTTGAGCATTCTTTGGCATTGCCTTTCTTAGGGATTGGAATGAAAACTGACCTTTTCCAGTCCTGTGGCCACTGCCATAGGTATACATATATCACCTCCCTCTTGAGACTCCTCCTGTCCCCTTATTCTGTCCCTCTAGGTCATCACATAGTGCCAGGCTGGGCTCTCTGTGTTACAAAGCAACTTCCCACTAACTATCTGTTTTACATATGATAGTGTATATACATCAGTACTACTTTCTCAATTGAGAGAGATGTTCTTATAGTATGCCCTTTTGCACTACTTAAATTTTTTCAAGGGTATTCATTATTTTCTCTTTTTTATTGATGTATAGTTGCTTTACAATGTTGTGTTAATTTCTGTTTTACTGCAAAGTGATATAGATATATTTAACCGTAATAATATCCTGTGATAAACCATAATGGAAAATAATTTTAGAAGAATGTGTGTGTGTGTGTGTGTGTGTGTGTGTATATATATATATATATATATATATAACTCTTATATATATATAAGAGTTTGATATCAGTCAACCAATTTCCCCAGCAATGTTCTGCTGTTGCTGCTAAGTCACTTCAGTCATGTCCAACTCTGTACGACCCCATAGACAGCAGCCCACCAGGCTCCCCCATCCCTGGGATTCTCCAGGCAAGAACACTGGAGTGGGTTGCCATTTCCTTCTCCAATGCATTAAAGTAAAAAGTGGAAGTGAAGTCACTCAGTCGTGTCTGACCCTTAGCGACCCCATGGACTGGAGCCTACCAGGCTCCTCCATCCATGTGATTTTCCAGGCAAGAGTACTGGAGTGGGGTGCCATTGCCTTCTCCAAGCAACGTTCTAGAGGATCATAAAAGTAAAGATATGGTACCATACAGCAGAATGATCATAAGAGAAAGCAGAGAATCAACTGACAATGAACTCTCAGACCCATTTTAAGAAGTCTTTCATAGATTCTGGAGATCAACTTAATGAAAAAATATAACTATGGAATGAAACTTTCACATTACCTCCTTAAGTCCTGACATTGATGCTGACGTTTTTCATCTTATGCTGATGAAATATTTAGTTCATGTATGCTGATCCCTGAGATCAAACAGAGTTTACTGCTTAATTTTACAACTCCTTTTCTGCCATTTTTCCTTCTTCACATCTGCCATTCTGAACTAACTATTCCAGCTATTTCTACAGCCCCTGCCTTCTGAGCATAGGAACAAGTACATAACTTTCCAGAATGCTTCAGCAATACGTGAACCGTGAAATTCCAGATGTTCAAGCTGGTTTTAGAAAAGGCAGAGGAACCAGAGATCAAATTGCCAACATGTGTTGGATCACGGAAAAAGAAAGAGAGTTCCAGAAAAACATCTACTTCTGCTTTATTGATTATGCCAAAGCCTTTGATGATATGGATCACAATAAACTGTGGAAAATTCTTAAAGAAATGAGAATACCAGACCACCTGACCTGCCTCTTGAGAAACCTATATGCAGTTCAGGAAGCAACAGTTAGAACTGGACGTGGAACAACAGACTGGTTCCAAATAAGAAAAGGCATATGTCAAGGCTGTACATTGTCACCCTGCTTATTTAACTTCTAGCAGAGTACATCATGAGAAATGCTGGGCTGGAAGAAGCCCAAGCTGGAATCAAGATTGCTGGGAGAAATATCAATAACCTCAGACAGGCAGATGACACCACCCTTATGGCAGAAAGTGAAGAGGAACTAAAAAGCCTCCTGATGAAAGTGAAAGAGGAGAGTGAAAAAGTTGGCTTAATGCTCAACATTAAGAAAATGAAGATCATGGCATCTGATCCCATCACTTCATGGGAAATAGATGGGGAAACAGTGGAAACAGTGTCACACTTTATTTTATTGGGCTCCAAAATTGCTGAAGATGGTGACTGCAGCCATGAAATTAAAAGATGCTTACTCCTTGGAAGAAAAGTTATGACCAACCTAGATAGCATATTCAAAAGCAGAGACATTACTTTGCCAACAAAGGTCAATCTAGTCAAGGCTATGGCTTTTCCAATGGTCATGTATGGATGTGAAAGTTGGACTGTGAAGAAAGCTGAGTGCCGAAGAATTGATGTTTTTGAACTGTGGTGTTGGAGAAGAATCTTGAGAGTCCCTTGGACTGCAAGGAGATCCAACCAGTCCATCCTAAAGGAGATCAGTCCTGGGTGTTCTTTGGAAGGACTGATGCTAAAGCTGAAATTCCGGTACTTTGGCCACCTTATGTGAAGAGTTGACTCATTGGAAAAGACTCTGATGCTGGGAGGGATTGGACGCAGGAGGAGAAGGGGCTGACAGAGGATGAGATGGCTGGATGGCATCACTGACTCGATGGACATGAGTTTGGGTGAACTCCCGGAGATGGTGATGGACAGGGAGGCCTGGCATGCTGCGATTCATGGGGTCACAAAGAGTCAGACACGACTGAGTGACAGAACTGAACTGAACTGAAACCTTACAAAGAACAGACACCACTTTCCCCCAAAACCTCTCATTTCACAGTATTGGAATAGTGACCCCTTTACTCCAGAACAAGGTCAACTTTGCACCAGAACGATGAATACACTGACTAAGAAACTATTGCTCTTATTGTGAGAGTAAATTTCATAGTTATATCTGTGACTGTGTTTTGAAATTTTTAATGTTTAGATACTAAGTAGTTTAGATACTAACTAAACCTCTCTTGAAATTCTTCTTTCTATATTAATGTGGGAGACAGAATGGCCACCCAAAAATGCCTATGTCTTAGTTGTAGGATGTATAAATATGTTATGTGACAAACTGGAAACAAATTATGTTAAATTATAGTAAGACTGCAAATGGAATTAAGGTTGGCTAACTGGAGGTGGGAGGCAGAAGGAATATCTGTGCTGGAGTGATACAGTGTGAGAAAGACCCAACTTCCCTAATAGGAGACTATTAAGAATAATATACATAAGCCTACTTAGCGTGACTCAACAACAAATATTTTCCAAGACAAAAACTGATCGACAGTTTCTCATGTAGATTTTATTAACCACTTCAGAGAAACAGTACATAAGAATCACCAACAATACAATGAAATTCATCTATAGCTTTATAGCTATGGGATAGTTGCTAGTACAACATCATATGTCAGACATGGGTTTTCACTAATACGATTTACACGGTAAGAAAAATGGGCCAGAACCACATCTGGGCATCACCACTTTGTTCTAACGCTCTCAAACAAATGGTTAGACTTCTGAAAGGATGGTGCAAACAACTAGAATGTGTTAAATTGGATGTCTGGAGAAAAATGGATTAAAAAATTTGCACTTTTTTTTTTACATTGCTTGATAAATCATCACTATGTTCGACGATACGTGTTAGTCCTGCTTACTTTTTAAAATGGCTACATCCAGACATAACAGAGAACTTAGAGCAGAAGTTATTCTTTATGCCAGTCTATGTTCATCACTATTTCACTTATTTAGTTCACAAAAGATTGTTTTAGCAACTGTGAAGCTGGACTACAATGCATTCATTTTATAAATGTGATGTTGGCGTCCCTATCGCAAAAGGTTCCGAGGGAGGCTAGAGACTGGGGCATCACCATGGTGACCTACTATGATGGTGAGCATCCCTGGAGTAATCAGCCACAGAAAAACCATTAGAAAGCTCTCCTCCAGGGATATATTGTTGTTTTTTACTCAACCACTTAAGGAATGATCAGGGCCACAAAGTCAAGGAAGCAATCACTCTTCTGTGACTATTACAAAGAATGAAATGGAGTCTCTGGGCTCTTCCTCAACCATTTGTACAGACATAACCTCGAGAAAGGCTTCCCCATCTCTGACTGGAAAATTACATTAGCAAGAGAGAAAAGGTTTCACAAATGCCAAGGGGTACAGTAGTTCATTACAAGTCTGTTTGTCTCATTTACACCATTTTCAATTTCTGTAGTTTTGTGTTTCATCTGCTTGAACAGAGATTAGGATGTTATTCAGTGGTTTGGAGAAGAGTGGCCTGAGGGCTAAAGAAGGAGAAAAGGGAAACGGGCCAACTTCACATAGAAGAATTTTGCAGTAATATTAGGTTCTCTTAAACAGAAACCTGTCACTCATTGTTTGTTTGCAATTACCATTCAAAATAATAGAAACAGTGTTACAGAGAGTAACTAAACAAATAGAAAGGTATTTATTAGAAGCCACATTAAAACTAACTTGTAAGGGATAATAAAACTGTAAGGAAAGACTTTTCTATCAACTGTGGGAATTTGCTTTACTGCTACTATTTCTATGCTTTTAACTTCTGGATTTTTGGATTCAGTCTTATTAAGTAGGTATCTATTTCTTTCTTTCTTATATATTTTGTAACATATGTATATATGCATGCATATACATATTTTAAAATATATTTTATGATTAACATTTGGAAATGGGTAAGGCTGACAATAGTCAGCTAATGCTAACCTAGTCTTCCAAGTACTAACATGCTATAAAGGAAAACCAATTTGTTCAGACTATTAGCAAAGTAAAGCACATATTAGTCAATATTTCAAATGAGCTGCCCCAGGATGATTTTTCAAGGACAGTTTAGGCATTAGCCAATTAAAACTGCTGACGTCAACAGTAACCATGGTTTAGATTTATGTCATTGAGTACATAGGTTAGGGGAAATTGGTATTGAGTCATTATCAAAGGTTAATTCCAGTAAGAACTGTTTATATTTGATTTACTGAATGACTATAGAATGTATCTCTCCATGAGGTACATTTCCAAATTCATATTGCTGGCCAAAGATATTTGGAATAAAGAGGCATAAATGGCAATTATTATTGTAAGACTGTAATAAACTCACAGATCAGGTGTAAATTAAGTCAATTGGCTATGCATAGATGGACACATATTTAGAGATAAACTTTATTTAAAATTTAACTTAGGACAAAATATTTTTGGAAATAAAATATATCACAAATTGAATTTTTTTCTCTTTTAATGTTCTTTTTAACGGGTCACATTTTTCTTTTGTTTAGGAATATATACATACACTTTTTAATTTGGCTTGTCCTTGAAGTTGTTTTTTTATCTTTTAAATGTAAATACCTGGAAAAAAAATACATAGAAAAATTTTCCAATTTTTTTTTGGAGGGAGAAGCAGTTGAAGGAAGGACAGAATAACCGGAAAATTACTCTATTTTTATCAAGTTAACAAAATCTCACAACTTTCTCCACACATATAGATACTTGTAAATGAAAAGTTTCAAAACTGTCACCTTTTTTTGATTTAAGTACATTTGTCCATGTGCATCTAAACGCACACACTTACTTATTGTAGGATTCCTGTTTATAATTAAATTGCAAAGGGGTATGAACATTTCAAGCTTAGAGCAAGATGTTCTCATTTATTATTGAAAGAACACGATGATCTCCAAATCCATACATACATACACACAGAGAGACCCAGGGAGATGTTGCAAGCATTTGTTCAGTTGCAATGAGCTAAGAGAGAGACAGTAACCTACTCACAGACTCAAAAGGTTATTATCAACAAAATAAATTAAAGCATGAGTTAGTCAATTGTCCAAAAGGATGGACTGTGATAAGGCCAATGTTAGGCAAGTTCTCCTTTACACAGTGGTTCTTTTCAGCTCAGAATCCCTTTCTGAGAGTTGTAGAGAGGATCACAATGGAAGAGAGCTGATGAAGGGAGCTGTCCATCACTGTCTCCCCTCCCCAGCTGGAAGCCAGATCTGAGCTAAAGTCAAATTTGGGGACACAAATGCTCCACAGAAGCAGAGATCACAGCAACTGAAACAATGCTGTCCGTTTCTACAGTAAGATCTATTTTAATTGTACATTTCCTGGTCCAGATAAATTCAAACCACTAGTTCAAAATGAGTGTGATAAACTGCCCTGCAGAGTTTTGTAGTTTTCAGAATGAGGAGAATCTTATATACATAAAGATTAAGTTATGATCTATTCTGGGACCATGGCAGGACTAGCCACATATTCTAAACTTCTAATCCATTAAATTGAATCATTATTTATTATTAATTTACTATTCCTTAAATGCAAGGATTAACAAGACATTATTGAAGTCAATTTAGTAAATAATTATCCCCCCAAATATGTGGTCCAGAACTGATGGCTGTAGACTAGAAATCATAGGCCATTCACAGCCCATCCTAGAGTGAAACCGGTTTCTCATTCAGCCAGGGAGGCATTTGTTCTTTCCCGCAGTCACACCACCTATGAGTCACTCATTTGCTAGGTAAGATTTTCTTACTTGGTTGCCAGCTAGACCAAGGCAATTTAAATTAGCACAAGACTCTTCTCAGAGGTGGAAGCAACACAAAGAAGATAGGCATAGGCTAGACCTGAGAGCGCAGTCACCACCACTGAGAGCCCCTCAGCAAGCCCCCTCCTGACACCTTCAGGGCATAAGGGAGGAGTGGGTCCATTCTCTCTGCTCCTGCAGTTGGTCAACGCCACCACTCAAGTGCTCAAGGCTGTTGCAACAAGAAGTTCCTGTGCTACATGAAGGCCTTTGACAGGCATTACAGTGTGGTGCTGGACAATGTGAAGGACATGGGGACCAGCATTCCCAAGAGTGGCAAGGTAAACAGTCCAAGCACCGCTACTTCTCCAAGGTGTTCCTGCACTGGAAATGGCTTATCACAGTCCTGCAGAACCCACTCATGGCTGTCAAGGAAGGGTCTCCTTCCCGCCCTCTTATACAACTCCCCTGTCCTGCAAGAACCTGCCCTTTTTGATAGGAATAATAAAGTCTTGTGGGGTATTTTTAATAGATAACTATTTTTTTCCTAAAGTAGGAATGAAGAAAAGATGGAAGGAGGTGGGGAAAGGAGGAAAGGAATGATAGTAAGAAGGAAAAAGAATACACTGGCTTAAAAAATAACAATGTACAAAGGGCAGGCTTGGGGATGACTGGCACCAGGGACTTCAGTGACACTAACTCGTGCTTTTTTTCTTGTGATTCTGTGTGGTGGTTTCTCTCTGACCAGCATTTCCAACAGGCATGGAGGCTGGTCACCTGTAGCTTCAGATTTTCTTGTTATAATTTCAGAAAGCAAAATTTCAAGCTCTGGTTAGAAAAAAATTCAGGAAAATTCCTCATTGTCTTGGTCTGGGGCAGGTGCCCATCCTGGGATGAATCTCTGTGGCTAAGGTCTTATCGAGCTAGCAGCTCCCAGAGTAGAGCATGGCAAGGAACAAATCCCAAAGAAGAGGAGCGGGTTATGTCTAGAACGAAAGAAGCTGCCATGCAATCAGAATAGAACTCACTCAACCTGTACTCCTTACCAGATTCTCATGATATAAGAACTGGAAAGGATAATCAAAGTCTATGGTTCAACTTTCCACCTCTGTGCTAAGTTCTGGGTTCCATGTTTTAAAAGAGGCTGAGACAAACTGAAGAAATGTCCAGAGGAAGGATGGTGTTAGAAGCTATACAAGGTACAGTTAAAGGAACTGAAACTTAAGGAAGATGAAAGACATGTACAGGAAAAAAGATAACTTTTTCATGTACATGAAGGGGCATATTTGCTCTGTGCTGCCTAATTCTTGGGGTCACAAACATGCCTACAGGACTCAGAAAGGTAACATAAGGAATAGAGCTAGCCAGATATTAGAAAAGTAATAGTACATGCATGATAATTAATGTAAGTGCCACTCAGCCATAAGGTGTGGAAATCTACAAGAAGTAGATGTCTCTGGAGACCTGGAGAACTTACGCTCCTAAAAAAGGCAGTTCCCACTAAGGTCCAGATAACTGTTGCCCGTAAGAATGAGCACAGGGGAGCCTGGCAAACTACCATCCACAGAATCACAAAGAGTTAGACTCAACTAATGACTAACACAAACACCTGTTACTGTTAAGAATGTGGCTTCAATATTTCAAGATCTTTCTTTTTTAAAGAAAAGCTATAAAATCTTATTTTTACATGAAATGTCTCAATTTCTTCAATGTTGGCTTATTCTTTTTAAAAAGCAGCAAGCAGGCCAAACAAAATATTATGTTGAAAGGGGTCCTCCATGGGGTGCCAGATTGAAATATCTGCTCAAGAAAGCAAAACTAAAACTCATCACTCAAAATTCTTAAGAGTTAGGGTTTTAGTTTTTATCATTTATATGTAGTTTAATAGCTAGAACTCTTCAATCATGTGGTAGATGTTTTGTGAATTAGTGCACTGTCCCTGGATGTAGGTAAGTAGAAGCCAATGATTACTATTAAGGAATACTGTGGAAATGAATCTTGCATTAGGGGATCCTGACTGGTCCACAGTAAAGGTCTACAGATTGAAATTTTGGAAATGAGATCAGAAAGTGTTCTCCAAGAGAGATTCTGAAGAAGTAGAAAACAATATTTAAGAACTCTATAATCCTCTTGGACTTCAACACATCACTGAGACAATGGAGAGAGCCAACATGGCATGATATTTCTAAATGCAGGCAAGACCACACTGAAGATATGTATGTCATATGTGCTGGCAATGGGATAGGACTTTAATGGACATAAATCCAAATCTCTTTCTGTCTAGTTGCAGAAATCGTCTTCCTGGCCCCATGACATGTTTTAGCATGTTTGGAATGAGGGCAGTGCGGTTTTGAGGGTTAAGTGTTCTGGATTCTTGTCCTTGGTCTATTACTCATGAGTCACATGACCATGGACAAGTCACATTCCTCACTCTCCAAACAGCTTAACAATCTAGCATGGTTTCAAATTCAAGATTGCCAAAACAGTTCCCCTCACTTTCTTTTTTTCTCATAAGAAGAGTATGTTCCTTTCTTGATTTCCTCATGTCAAGGAAAGTTGCAAAATTTGACTTTTCCTAGACTCCAGTGGCAAATCCCCTGCCCACTATCATGGAGGAAGATTCTAAGATGACATCAAAGAATGGAAACTAGGCTTCCTGGTGTAGGAGGACAACACAGAGAATTTCCACTTGAAGCCAAAGACAATGATGTGCTCAGAATAAGAAAGCAGGTTTATTTCTGAGCCATGGGTTTCATAAAGGTATACCATGGGCAATATAAAAACCAAACCAAAGCTCAGAAATTACCTCCACAGGGGCCTGATAAGTTCTAGATAGGGCCATCCTCTTCCCATTTTTTTGCCAGTAGAATTTGGGCTGAGGAAGAAGGTTCCATCCTCTGGTTGCAGCAGTATCCCTGAAACCTCCATGTAAAGTGAATGTATGTCAAATCATATGTATCAAACTCAGCTATCACTTCAGACACACTCTCATGAGAGAAAAGATGGCCAATGTTAAAAACAGTCATGTGAATCCTAACATATTTAATTTTTTTAAAGTGACTGCAGAAACTTTAGTTGAAGGAGATAATGGTCAATGTAAACTTAAATTTTGTTTAAATGTGATACACAAGCAGTTTGTCTTCAAAATTCACTGCAAAATTCATTTCCCTATTTGCTGAAAATGTCAAAGATGCCATGAGATTAATATGTTTCACTAGGCTGTGAAGTTACACTGTGGCTCTTAGTATTTAGAAAAACTGGTGAAAAACCAAACTCAGACAATTAAGATCACACAAATAGTTCTTGACAAGCTGTTGCTAATAAAATGTTTCTATCTTTCTCAGTAGAATTACCCAGCCATTAATAAACATTATTTGACTGGTAACTAATTAATAATAAACAATCCCTGCATTTTACTGAGAGGCAGTTTAGCAGAGTGAATAATGACCTGACCTCTGAAGCCAGATTGCCTGGATTAAAATCCCAACTCCACCATTTACTAGCTGTTAAGTTGCTTAACTTCTGTAGTTTGCTCATTTATAAAATAGTAAACTTACATGATAGGGTGTGGTGAGGATTAAATAATTCAATATAAGCAAGACAGTGCCTGACACATAGTACTGTGTGACTGTAAGCTATTATGACTATCTCTTGCTTTATAAAATCCATTTGTCCCATAGTCATTCACTAGGCTGTGTGTCCTCTGTCCCAGGCAACTTACACCAGGCACAGGGATATTTGTAGTATTTCCTAAACCAGCAACAGAAGTCTGAATGGTGTAGGCAGTGCTTTCTCAAGGACAAAAACTAAATAGTGGGGTGGAATAGGGGCAAGCCCCTTTCTCCTAACTGATTAAATACCTACATCAGAAACTACATTGACTATGTTTCAAGAGGAGGTCATCGATAATGTTTGTGAAATTTGCAGTTAGTTACCCACTCAGGTGACTTTTGCCACATCTAAATTAAATTTGCATCTGGCTTAGATTTCTGTATGAGATGATGCTTCTAATTTGTGTTTTGGGTAAAGGCCCAGCTCCCAGTGTGTGGAGAGAGAGTAACGAAGGAGGAGGCCGTGTTATCAGAAGGCCGGGTGGGACAGAGTTTTGATGTGAGCACGTTGTGCCAGTTCTCATATGTCTACAGCCCAGGCCAAAATCTGCCCTCAGTTATGCATGCACAGCTTTCATTGACGTCAGTAAGAACGGTGCTCATGTAACAGGAGGCAGAAGTTTGGCTCTTTGATTTTAATAGAATTAAATGCCAAAATGTTTTGCTGATGCAGGTTGCAAATTTAAACCCCAGAGGGTCAGGAAAATGCAACAGAATTTTGTTCTGTTGGCAATCTCCTCTTTTGCACAGGCCATGTCATTAAGTGAGTCCTGAATTTCTCAAGTCTGACTTGGAAGCGCCTGATTGTACGGTGCTGACGAGTTGTGTGTGGCTGCCCGCTGCAGTAAGACCTTTAAGTACGATTCCAAGATTTTGTCTGTGGCTCCAGATAAAACTCTAACACATAGCCCTAATTCGTTGTCAGTTACAAAATTCCATTTCTTGTCTAGGTTAACAACCATGTTGAAATCAGATGGTGGTGCCGATCAGACTCCACTCCCCACCTTAGATGGGGGGGAATTATGTAATGAAATTTAGGGGCTTAGCATTCTTGGAGTTTTCAAACTAAATTTCAGTCTAATTTATTTTCAGGCATATCCATAGCTTTGTCTTAATATTTGTGTGGTTTTGTAAAAATTTTAATTTAATTTTATGCAATGATGTTAACAATTGGATCTCCCAGACCTGAGCATCTGGTAGTAAGTTTCTAAGTGGTAAAACACGATTCAACAGAAATATTAAGCCAGGCCAATGGACAAAAAAAATTCCTTTAACTGAGAGTGGAAATCCTTCTGATTCCTTTATCCAGCTACTCAAAATCTGTTTCCTGCTTTGGGTCCAGAGAAGCAGGCTTTCTTTCTCTTGAACTGTTGTTTAGAACTAGGATGGGTACCTGAGTGTGTCTCTTGAGCTGTGAGTTTCCTTATGGGTGACCTGACCTAGCAAAGCCTTTTTGGCCACTTGTCACTTGTTCCTCCCTCCTCTTTAAGGGAGAAATAGATTGTATGAATGGGAAACCTAGGAGCAAGAACAAATCTTTGGGATCTTCCTGCCTGCAGAGAATGTTTTTTGCTTTGCACCCATGCTACAGATTTTGTCACCGTGAAGATTCTGCCTGTGACTGAGGATGAAGTCTTTTATATTTCAGAGACTGGTATTCACAAACCCATCTTATGTCAACCACTTTCTCCAACAGCTTAAGGAGCAACAGAGCTGCCATCTTGATATCTGCCAGCTTGACATTTTAATGAAGGGGCATTGGCAGATAAGCAATAAATTATCAGCTAATGTCTAAAACCGATCAATTAATTTCTAAGAACATCACTTAGAAATAGAGGAGCAAATATCAAAGAGAAAACACATCTTGAAAGTGGCAGCCTTTGAAAATCAGATTGGGAGAGGAGGGTTGATGTGGAGAAGTCAAGAAGCCACTGTCCTCACTCTCCTTCAAAGCTCAATTTGGTTTTGACACTTGGTGAATAATTCATGATTTAACATTTACTATTGATATATTATAGAACTATAACACATCAGAGTGGAGAAACTCTGATAGATCTCCAGTATTTTTCAAATTGAAAGTCAAAATTGGTGTTAGCATCCCATGAAATCAATTTATCGGATGGTGACCAAGACTTTGAAATGAAATGAAATAAACAGAATAGGTCAGAGGGCATGATAATCTGGATCATAATATAAAATATGTATTTTTATTGTGGATTATGATTAAAATGTTTGGAATCTATTCAGTTTTTCCAATTTTCCACTTAACCCTCAACCACTTTCCTTAACTATGGACCCACTCTATCTACAAAGCCAAGTAGTTCTAAATGAGAGTATGCATATGAAAATATTTTGAAAACCATAAAGCTCAAACCACATTTAAGGTGTTGTTTTGGTTTCTCAATGATAACGATGATGATGATGATGATGGGAAAAATGTCTGATCTTCAATTTTGTACAGCTCTTCAACATGAAAGCAGTGATAGTACCAAGCCCAACCCCACACCTCCACTCTTCTAAGAAGCTTGAAACACTAGGTAGGGTGTGGGCCTGATCAGTCAGACTGATCCTTAGGCTGCAGAGTAGGGTAATGGCTATGGCAGACTTTGGAGTTATACAGACTGGGATCCAAATTTAGTTCTGCCACTGACTCACTATACAACTTGAGCCAAATTATTTAACTTCCCCAAGTCTTAGATATCACCATTATTATCATCGCCATCATCAAATCAACTATTTTTGTTTTATAGTCTGAAAACATGAAGAAAAAATATTCCTTGTTTTTACTGGAGAAGCCGCAGGGCCCCTGATGAGACAGAGATGTTGCCTGAGCTGAGAGAGAGCCAGGGAAGGGGGTGAGAGGGCTCTGCTTCATCTCACATGACCTGTGCCAGGCACCCGTGAGACATGCTGCACTGGGCTCTTGATTGCCCAGGGCCCTCTGAACACCACCGACTTTACCATCTAGCTTTTCTTTTTTAAAATTTTAAATTCATTTATTCTTTTAATTGAAGGATAATTGCTTTACAGAATTGTGTTGGTTTCTTTCAAACATCAACATGAATCAGCCATAGGTATAACATTTTGCATCCCCACATCTAACATCCTGCTTTGGCCAGTCGCACACGTTTGACCCACTGGCATTTTGACTCAGGGTTCAAGACTCAGTGTTCCAAAGCATCCACTGTGCATGCAGCCACACATTTGCCAATAACAGAAGAGCTTGGGCCCCAGCTACACTGGACAAGTGCAGGTCTTAGGGAAGGGAAATCTCAGCACATATTTCAGTTCTGTCACTTTCTCTTGTGACCTTTGCTAAATCATTCCATCTCTCTGATCATACTTGCTTCCTGCAATGAGATCAGACAAAGACCAAAGAGAAAATCAAGAATCAAAATGCAGTAAATGAACACTTGGAAATATTTCAACTTCCCCAGAGGGATATTAATGAAAGCAAAACAATATGTTATACTGTAACATGTATTTTAGAAATGCTTTTAAGTAAATAAAAATAGTAATAAATATTGTTCTTTTTTTTCAAGTTGGCATTTACTATTTACTGGGGCTTCCCCCAATTAAACGATCTGCCTGCAATACAGAAGACAGGAGACACAGGCTCGATCTTTGGATCAAGAAGATCCCCTGGAAAAGGAAATGGCAACCCACTCCAGTATTCTTGTCCTGGGAAATTCCATGGACAAAGAAGCCGGGTGGGCTACAGTCAATGGAGGCACAAAGGGTCAGACAAGATTGAGCGACTAAGTATGGCATTACTATTTATACCAAAAGCAGCTTCCTTTGATATTCATTCCCTGTCACAATCTGGTTCTACTTACAGTTTTTACTTCATTTTCCATTGTTCCCTGACTCTGCTCACCCCATGCAGTACCCACACTCAGCCTCAGCATTTCCCAAACATGCCCACCATTTTCATAATCCCATGTTTTTGTTCATGCAAAGATCTTGTTCCCTCCCCTAACAATGCACTCGCCTTCAAGCCCAGCCCAAATGTCACCTTATCTGCAAAGGCAGCTCCCATCTTCTCCCTGAAAAAAAAAGGGGGGGAAAGTGTTAGTTCCTCAGTTGTGTCCAACTTTCTGTGACCCCATGGACTGTAGCCCATCAGGCTCCTCTGCCATGGGATTCTCCACGCGAAAATACTGGAGTGGGTTGACATTCCCTTCTCCAGGGGATCTTCCCTAAACAAAACAAATTTTTCCCGCTTCAGAACTCCCATAGCATGTAATCCATATAGATAGTGTAGGAGGTATCACAGGATATCACCGCAGTTATATTTGTTCTCCACTAGACCATCAGCCCCTTGAGGGCAGAGACTCTTCCCTCCATGTTTGACATCCCAGTCTTTCCACAGTGCGTGGCACTTAACAAACAAATATGTAGTAAATGTCTGATAAAAAATAAGGTTATCATGACTCCTCAATATTTACAGCCTTGGACAAGGTTATGAAAGAAATTCTCATTCTTCTCCATCAGGCACCAAAGCCAGTTAGGGGCCCAGCCCTTGTGAGTCACAGGCCCTTGTGATCATGTTATAAATCAATTTTCAGACTGAGGAGATCAGCATATGGTCACCAGACATTCTGCAGTAAGTAATGATAGTCTGTAGTTTGGACTAAGATGTGCAGTAATTTTAAAAAAAAATCTTATTTAGAGGATGTTGAAAATCTTGAGTTCCACATAGGATGCAGGACTCCTGCCATAGTTACTGAGTGACTGTCAGGAGGGGTGGTTAAGTGGCCTGGGTCCTTTGAACCTTCCCACCATACATCGTAGTGCATGGCTCTTACTAAGGAGTACTGAACCATGATGGAGCAACTGATTCCTGGTGCCTGTACTGGCTACTTTGAGCTCTGGATACTTCAGTCAAACATGAACCCACAGCAATCTGCATGGACTGATGGAGTCTTTCTGTACCCCTGAGTGGAGAAGATGAACACATATGAAAATATATGGAAGAAAATATGTAGCAATATATAAAAAAAATTAGTCACTCAGTCATATCCAACTCTTTGGGACCCCTCTGGAGGGAGAAATGGCAATTCACACCAATACTTTTGCCTGGAGAATCCCATGGACAGAGGAGCCTGGCAGCCCACAGTCCATGGGGTTGCAAAGAGTTACAACAATGACTCCTGGGGAACCACCCCAGCCTAAAGAGTCTGACTGTCATTGTGTGGAACTGGTCATGTTTCTTGTGAATACTGACCCCAGACCTGTCCACCTACGTGGCATGCCCATTCCTTTATGTCTTGGTGTGAAAGTGAAAGTGTTAGTTGCTCAGTTGTGTCGGACACTTGGCAATCCCATAGACTGTAGCTTGCTAGGCTTTTGCCCAAAACTAAAGTCAGAAGAACTAGAAAAATAATGAAAATTTAAAAGAATAATAAAAGCTTCTAGCATATTTCATCTCTCTGGGATTTCTTATAACTGAATTACCAGTCATGGTTTAGAACATTTTCTCTGAAATCTCACCAACTTGCTTCCCAGTTACATTCTGACTACCTGGCCATAACAGCCAAGGTAGATGTGGACACCAGCAGAGAGTAGTAGCTGGTCATCAACAGCTCCAGGAGTGAAGACTTTAATGCAGTAGCTTCAGGGGCAGATATGGAGGTTTGGCAGCTGCAGGCTTTCTGAATACTGCTGGAGTTAGAGCATATTTTCAAAGGGATTCCAGTTAGGTAATGGCTACAGGGTGGCTTTTAATCAAGATGGTCTTGACCGAAAACCCAGCCACTGATAATACTGACAGCCATGTTTTCAGAACTACTCATTTTGCTGCTTCTTAATAAAAAGAATCTGCTGACAATACAGGAGACCTGGGTTTGATCCCTGGGTCAGGAGAATCCCCTGGAGAAGGGAATGGCAACCCACTCCAGTATTCTTGCCTGGAGAATTCCATGGACAGAGAAGCCTGGTGGGCTTGAGTCCACGGGATCGCAAAGAGTTGGACACAACTGAGTAACTAACACCCACACACAGAAAATGATAACCTACATTCTTATTTTCCAAGGCATGTTTTTAAATGTTTGATTATCTTGTTTAATTTGTTAGATTGCTCTCCCTTATGGTGTCTGTAAGATCTTTTGGCTGCTTTCTCCTGGTTCTTGATCTCATCCCCTTTCACCTTCTCTAGACTTGGTTCCACTTCAAGTATCTCTTATTCTTCAGCCTTTCTCCCCCTCCATATGGCAACCTTTCTTCCTCTTTCTACCCATAAACCTGATCAAGCTATCTAGAGTCTCTTTCTTGAAAAACCCTCAGTGGCTCTCCAAGGCCTCCTAAACTTTGAGTACACTGTCCTTATCTGACATGCAAGGCCAAGTATAATCTAGCCCCAGTGTGTCTTTCCATTCTGATCTGCTGCCATCCCTATCTATAGAGATACTCCAAATGGAACCTTCACCGGTTTCAAAATACACTCTGTGCTTTCCCACTTCCAGATCTTTGCTTGTGATGGCCCCTCCATCTGGAAGTCTTCCATTTGCTCTCCATCTAGAAATAAGATACTGCTCAAACAGCACCTCCTTCATGAAGTCTTTCCTGATTCCCTAAATTCTGCATGATCTCTCTAAGTTCCAATCCCAATAGCACTTGATACATAAGAACTTCTCTTGTAGTATGTATTGATATTCTACCTTGCACTATAAATATGTCCATACCTGTCTGAGTATTCCTACTAGACTGTACGTTCCTTGAGGGTGAGGACTACATGTTATTATATGTCTGTAACATTCCAGATATGGCAAATAGAGGGTGAAACAGTGGAAACAGTGGCTGACTTTATTTTTCTGGGCTCCAAAATCACTGCAGATGGTGACTGCAGACATGAAATTAAAAGACACTCCTTGAAAGGAAAGTTATGACCAACCTAGACAGCATATTGAAAAGCGGAGACATTACTTTGTCAACAAAGTTCCGTCTAGTCAAGGCTATGGTTTTTCCAGTGGTCATGTATGGATGTGAGACCTGGACTATAAAGAAAGCTGAGCACTGAAGAATTGATTCTTTTGAACTGTGGTATTGGAGAAAACTCTTGAGAGTCCCTTGGACTGCAAGGAGATCCAACAAGTCCATCCTAAAGGATATCAGTCCTGGGTGTTCATTGGAAGGACTGATGCTGAAGGTGAAACTCCAGTACTTTGGCCACCTGATGTGAAGAGCTGACTCATTTGAAAAGACCCTGATGCTGGGAAATATTGAGGGCAGGAGGAGAAGGGGAGGACAGAGGAAGAGATGGTTGGATGGCATCACCAATACAATGGACATGGGTTTGGGTGCACTCCGGGTGTTGGTGATGGACAGGGAGGCCTGGCGTGCTGTGGTTCATGGGGTCACAAAGAGTCAGACACAACTGAGTGACTGAACTGAACATTCCAGACCCTCACACAGACTCTCATACATATTATCAGAGTACACATGCATTCTCTCATTTTAAAAAAGCATCTCCTGAGCACTTACTGTGTGGCAGGCAGTGTACAGTGAGCAAATAAGACAAAAGCCTCTGCTATCATGGAGCTTGTATTTATTTATGTATTACAGTGGAAAGAGTTGGACAATAGACACTATATAAATTCAGATGTCAGCACAGTGAGTTCTATGAAGCAAAATAAGGTGTGGTAAAAAAATACTTTTAACGTATCCAAATAAAATTATAAGAAAATACTTCCCTAAGACATTGACTTAGAAGCAAAGAACTAAAGGAGATAGGAAAGTGAATCATGTAGCTTCTAGACACAAGGACAAGCAACTGCAAAGGTTTGAAAAATATATATCTCAAGAGCCTGAGGAATAGAAAGGAGGTCAGTGTGGCTGGAATGAGACAGAAAGAAAGATATGAGGTCTAAGAGGTAATGGGGAGAAACATCATTTAAGACCTTATAAACCATTATGAACTTTCCCAGTGGCTCAGTTAGTAAAGAATCTGTCTTCAATGTAAGAGACTGCCTGCAATGTAGGAGCCCTGGGTTCAATCCCTGGGTTGGGAAGATCCCCTGGAAAAGGAAATGGTCACCCACTCCAGTATCCTTGCCTAGAAAATTCAATGGACAGAGAAGCCTGGCAGGCTACAGTCCATGGGGTGGCAAAAGAAATGGACACAATTTAGCGACTAAACCACCAAACCATTATGAGGACTTTGGGCTTTTACTCTGAGTATGATGTAAACCATTCTGCTCAAGGCTTTTGAGCAGAAGAATGATGTACTATATCTTAATTTTTCACAAAGTCCCTCTAGCTGCTGTGTCGAACTGCAATTGTGGCAGCTGAGAAAGGGCTAACACAAGGAAGCCAATTAGGAGATGATGTAATTACCCAGGTAAGAGAGAACCTTGATGTGGACCTGGAAGGTAGCAGTGGAGGTGGTCTAAGTCTGGATACATTCTATATGCAGGCCCAACAGGATGTGCTGAGAAATTAAGCACAGAGTGCAAAAAGACACTGACTCTGTTTTAGCCTGCACAACTACATGTAGAGTTGCCATTTACTAAGAGATAGGTTTGGATTCTGTGCCATTTACTGAGTGAGGACTGGGTTCCGAGCTCTGGAAGCTGCCCCCTCAGTAGTCTGCATGGACCAGCTGCAGCCCACACCCAACAGCTTCTGCCCATGGTCTCTGGCAGAGTTCTTCACCACTGTCAGGCTTCGTGTTCTTGGAGTGGACATGGTACCCTCAAAAAGCTCTGAATCTCAGCTGGGGGTGGATTTCTGCATTTGCTATTGCTTTTTCCCTTAGAGTCCTCTTTTACTCCTTCTCTTAGCCACTTTTTCTAGTGTGTAAAATGATACACTGCTGCTGCTGCTAAGTCACTTCAGTCGTGTCCGACTCTGTGCAACCCCATAGACGGCAGCCCACCAGGCTCCCCCGTCCCTGGGATTCTCCAGGCAAGAACACTGGAGTGGGTTGCCATTTCCTTCTCCAATGCATGAAAGTGAAGTCGCTCGGTCGTGTCCGACTCCTGGTGACCCCATGGATTGCAGCCTACCAGGCTCCTCCGTCCATGGGATTTTCCAGGCAAGAGTACTGGAGTGGGTTGCCATTGCCTTCTCTGAAAATGATACACTAGTATGAAACAATATCTTCATATCATAATTTTTCTGTTTGAATCACTTGTGTGTTTTCTGATTGGGTCCTAACTGATACAGTCAAGGAGAGGGAAGGACCCCGGCAAAGTCAATGAAGAACAAACACAGGTAGAAGGGGGCGGGGTCTGGAATCCCAGGGAAGAAAACATTCTGAAATGTGAGAGCCACCCAGTGAGTCAAATGGTGATGATTATAATGTAAGAGGAGGATGGAGAACTGATACAGGGATACAGCAATGCAGAAGACTTTCAGTAACCTTGAAAAGAGTGTAGACCAATTTTACCTGTCCATCAACTCCCCCAACACACACAGTTCATGGTATCAAGTCCTGATTTTTTTGGGAAGCCATCCACTATCTTCTCTCATTACATCTGGTCTGAGTAGGCTTGACCCCACAGCTGGGAGTATGATAAGCCTGGCCAGAGCAAGGCACCCATTTGTTACTATGATTGGTTCAGAGATGAGCCAAACTGCTTCACTGAGACTGACATCCCAGACAGCAAGACTAGAGCATCCAGGAAATAGGAATCCTTTTCCCACTGGACATGAAGCTGAGAAGACAGGTTATAAGCCCAGAGATGCTGGTAATCACTATGCCACCCAAACAGGAGAGTCTGACTGAAAATGGAGCCAATGCAAAAAAAACCGTAGCTAAGAAAAAACAAACCCCCAAATCACTACAGATGGTGACTGCAGCCATGAAATTAAAAGACACTTACTCCTTGGAAGAAAAGTTATGACCAACCTAGATAGCATATTCAAAAGCAGAGACATTACTTTGCCGACTAAGGTCCATCTAGTCAAGGCTATGGTTTTTCTTGTGGTCATGTATGGATGTGAAAGTTGGACTGTGAAGAAGGCTGAGTGCCGAAGAATTGATGCGTTTGAACTGTGGTGTTGGAGAAAACTCTTGAGAGTCCCTTGGACTGCAAGGAGATCCAACCAGTCCATTCTGAAGGTCAGCCCTAGAATTTCTTTGGAAGGACTGATGCTAAAGCTGAAACTCCAGTACTTTGGCCACCTCATGTGAAGAGTTGACTCATTGGAAAAGACTCTGATGCTGGGAGGGATTGGGGACAGGAGGAGAAGGGGGCGAAAGAGGATGAGATGGCTGGATGGCATCACGGACTCGATGGACGTGAGCCTGAGTGAACTCTGGGAGCTGGTGATGGACAGGGAGGCCTGGCGTGCTGCGATTCATGGGGTCGCAAAGAGTTGGACACAACTGAGCGACTGAACTGACTGACTGAGTGAATGACATGTGTGTGAGCCCTCAGATCTAGTTAGCCTGAAGCCACTCCAGGTTTTTCAGTTACATGAAATTATAAACTCCTTCTTTTCTATTCCTGACAATGCTGTTTTGGTTTTCTTCACTTACAACTGAGAGAGTCATGAGCAAAATACTGGTGTTTAATTAGTGCTTGTAGAATGGAGAACAACTGATGAGAGAATTGACTTGCCTAAAGTCTCTGTGGTCAAGTTGACTCTATAAACACCAGGTCTTCTGTCTCTAACAGTTCTTTCTAAGTCTTCTATCTCTAGCAGTTCTTTCCACTAAACCAAACTCTTTGTGAAGGAAAGCAGCAACATTCATTATGACTGCCAGCAATCAGCTTAGGGAAGAAAGGGGACTAATACCTTTTGATATGACTGAAAGATTTTTCTCGATTGTGTTGAATGGCCTTTCTCTTTCCCTCTATGGCATGAGAATGTGTCATAGTGAAGAATGGAGAGTGTCAAAGTATCAGAAGGGAATGTGACTGAGGGAACTAGTAAAAAGCTATTTTGAAATTAATTGGAAATATGTAAAAATCCTTTTAAGAACCTCTATTCTTGTCTAGGGCTAGGGCAATATAAATCATAGTCTCAGTTTTTCTTTTACCCCCAAACGCTATAGTAAAGCTGATTCACCCCCTTTATTAACTCAGTTGCAGACACAATAAGCTAATTTGACAACTGGTCCCCCTCAGCAATGGGTAGCTAGGGACATCAGCTTCCTTGATGAGTCACACATGTGTGTTAAACCACTGTTTGCCTTCTGGAAGCCTTGCCCTGGCCACACTAGGAGATGTCCCTGGTACGATATAAATTTAGATCCTTGTGAGGTGGACGGACAGCTCTGTCTCAAAGCTGCCACATGGCATCACCCCAGTGTGTGTCTGAGCCCCAGCACAGGAGGAGGGCATGATGGCCCTGTTGCTGAAAAGGTGCTTTGTCTGTGTCTGTGTCTGTGTGTTTTAAAAATCTCAGAGCTTAAATCAACCCATGAAATATTCATGGGGATCTAAAGTAGTGGGCAAGCTAACGGCCTTCTTATGGGAATATCAATATTCTTGGAGCCAGTCTTAATCCAATATTCAGAAAGCTTCTCTTCCCTCCTTCGTCACTTTGGGGTCAGACTTATTTTCAGAAACCCTCCACCCTTTCACAATCCTGCTGCATTAACAGGATGGGTGGTGGCAGATGGGCTGAGGGCAGAGCAAGACAACAAGAAGAAGGCACTAGGGGGTGTGGGTGGGGCGCCGGGGCAGAGAAGGGGCTTCCCTCCCACGCAGTCACAGGTATTTCCAGGAGAGATGTTTAGTGCGGACACCCTGGGAAGCTGGAGAAAGTGTGCACAGTCGGGTGACTGGCTTCAGTGTTTTCGTCTAGTCTACGATTCCAGGTGTGTACGTAGGATTTTCCTTCCTGGCAAGGGCCAAAGGGAGGGGTACGGAGAGGGAGAGAAGGAGGTCCTAACCAGTGTCATGGAAGGAAATTACTGGTGGAAAAAGAAAATATTTTCCTTCATCCATTCTCTGTCGCATCTGGGTGCCCCCATGAGCGCAGAAAGATGTACAGGATGGACGTCTACAAAGACAGACCTTGCCCAGCAGACGACTCGTGTGCTACCCAGTGACCCTTGCCTGTCCCTGATCCCACCTGGTCCTTCAGGCCTGCCCATCTCCACTCCCCGCCAACCACATGCCTGCCCTTAAGGTAGGGTGGAATTCTACCTTCGCCTTTTCCCTTCTCGGCCTCTCAGTTCAGACTGCCAAGAAAGGGGCCAGTTTGGATGGTGGTTTCCTGATGTGGGTACCTGTCCCTCAGGACTGGAATAAAGCCTGCCAGCTCACTTCAGGTCTGCCCGCCCAGAAACCATGGAGCAGGCTGGTCCCCGGGGCTGCTCTGTGTTCCTGAGACTTATCCAGCACTGCCCTTGCGGGTGCCCCAGGAGCTGGGGAGGCAGAAAGACTTCTTGGAGACTGGTGCTCAGAGCAGTACTGCCAAGCTAAGCTGGGAACTGAGGAAGCCCAGTTACAGGCCTGGTCGAGGGAGGTAGGTGTGGACAGCAGGCCTGGGGGGAGCAGGCTGCTCTCCACACACACCCCCTCTTCCACCAGCTGGCTTCTCTCCAGCAAGAGTCAGTGAGCAACAGTGTTCGGTGCACGGCCTCAGAGGTTGTCAGTCAGCTGAAAACCCTACCCTGGGGCCAAGAGGAGGTGGAGAGGGGCCCCAGGCCTTGGGCACTTCCCTGTATATTGCTCTTCCAAAAGATAAATCTTCAAATCCAGGCCTGAGAAAATAACTTTTTTTTTTTTTAACTTTCTGTACTGATGTGCTGTAAACTCAGAGAAGAAAGCAATGACAGTCAATTTTACAAATCAACTCACTGTTTTCATCTCACATGCTGAGGCTTCTTGACGCAGAATTTGGGAAAAGGGAAATGCCTCGAGTCAAAACAACATATTTGGATTTTCTCTAGAGAAGCTTGCAACTTACTACACAGATTGACAAACAGTGAAGAGAAAAGTGCCAGGAATGATGAGGCCGTGAGAGGACTCTCCTGGTTCATGACGTTTCCCTGAGTTGGCTCCCTCTACGATTACTCAGCAAACACCTACAGGAATTCCCGAGGGTCCTCACAGTCTGCTCACCCTGAGTCATGTCACCTACCGTCTAACACTTGTCCCTCTCCAGCTATATCTAAGCCACCAGGGAAGCCCTTAACCCATATCTAAGTTAAGGGGTGTTGTTTCTTAGGGAGACTTTCTTATTGTTCAGATTCTGTTGTACAATTGTCCTGCAATTGCAAAGGCCAAAGAATCACTGCTTCCTATTTTTGAGTGACTCTCCTCAGTACTTCAGAGATGCTACTCCCCACCATCCACCCACCACAACCTTTATAGGAGAAAGTAAAAAGCCAAAACTGGCTGGGTCCACATGTCACCACCTTATGTGGTTTAGTTAACTTGCTGTGTGACCTGGGGAAAATTACTTCACCTCTCTGTGCCTTAGTTTCTTCATCTTCAAAATGGAGATAATAAGAGTACCTATCCCATGGGTTGCTGTGATAAATAAGTGAGATAATATATGTAAAGATTTCTAGAACACATAGTAAGTGCTTATAGATGTGTTAGCTGATATGATTACTTTAATAATTATTATCCGTGCCCCCCAAATATTCATTGAGTAGGATTCTTGTCAAATTATCATGGAGGAAATGTCCTAATTTGTTAATTAATGTAGAAATACTAAACAGCCAGTCAGCCCTTAAGGTCTTACATAACTTAAATCTCATCTCATACAGCTTGATTCAGCTCCACCAAAGAGAGAGCAGAGTTTAATTCCTAAAATATGAACCTGTCATTGTTCAGTCACTAAGTTGGGTCCAACTCTTTGCAATAATATAAATAGATGACTGTAATATAAATAGGATAAATATACCTATTTATATTTATAACTATAAATAGGATGAGGAACTGGTTGGAGAGGCTTCACAGGGAACTCAGCAAGACTGCACGGTATCTCTGAGTCCAGGATTGACAGAGCACAGAGAAGCCTGACCAGTCTTGCTGGCCATTCTCTGCTCCACCTAACCAGTTGCTCAAGAATACTGCAGCACAATACTCCTAGCTTAGATAAGGTCTCTGTCCACACATTCTCAAGCTGAGTTCCACATATTCTGAGGTAAAAATAAATCCACTATCTGAACCTACTTTAGCATTTGATGTGATGTGGATCATTACTGACAGGCTGTGCTTATGGCTGTGTAGAGCACCCTACCTAACATTTGATGTTCCTTCCTTTGATCCTCATAATATCCCTACTGGTAAGTTGATTCTACTTATCTCCCTATTTTACTGAAACTCAGAGAGGTTAGGTAATTTACCCCAGGGCACACAGCTAATAAGTTGAAGAGCTAGAAACCAAATCAGAGTTTATCTGATCCCTGAGCCTGCAATCTTAGCCATGAGCCTGTACTCTTAGTACATTCAAAGTGTTTTTAAAAGAAATCTATCATAGAGTTGGATGGCATCACCGAATCAATGGATGTGAGTTTGAGGAAACTCTGGGAGATAGTGAAGGATGGGAAGCCTGGCGTGCTGCAGTCTATAGGGTCACAGAGTCCAACATGACTTGGCAACTGAACAACAACAACAACAACCATATAGGACTATAGTCCACTGGAATGCTGTTTGAAATCAATATCGATTCTTAGCAAAGATGCCTCAGTCTCCTGTTGCTGCAAATGAAGTGCCTTTGATGGCTTGTGCTCCACAGTCTGGCATGTGCTTCTTCCTTTACAGTCTTTTCAGGAGCTGATCCCATTCAGAATATTCAGCTGTAGTCCCTAGCCAAGGCTAGCATGCCAGCAGTTTCCAGATAATATTGCATTAGGTATTACCTATAAGCTCTAACTACTACATATTGAATCCACATAATTGACCCATGTCTTAAAGAGCAAATAACTAGGCTGATAATCTGTGGATGACTTGAATTCTCTGTTGTTCACTCTCTTCACAATCATATATAAGACATAGGTCAGTCTGGGAATCCTGACAGTAGTGTTTTTAAAAACTGGGTTGAACTCCCTTCAGTTCAGTCAGTTCAGTTCAGTCGCTCAGTCATGTCCAACTCTCTGTGACCCCATGAACCGCAGCACTCCAGGCTTCCCTGTCCATCACTAACTCCTGGAGTTCACTCAAACTCACGTGCATCGAGTCAGTGATACCATCCAGCCATCTCATCCTCTGTCATCCCCTTCTCTTCCTGCCCCCAATCCCTCCCAGCATCAGAGTCTTTTCCAATGAGTCAACTCTTTGCATGAGGTGGCCAAAGTACTGGAGTTTCAGCTTTAGCATCAGTCCTTCCAAAGAACACCACAGAACTGATCTCCTCAGTGGATCATAAAAATAATTTTGTAGATCTAAGCCACTTTACTTTTTAAAATTATATGCATTAGAGACTGGAGTGTATCACATGTAGCAAGAGGTCATAGTGTTGCATGTAACCTTTCTTTAGGTATATATACTTGCAATGGGGCTTCCCTGGTGGATCAGGGATAGAGAATTCGCCTACCAATGCAGGAGACGTGGGTTTGATCCCTGGTCTGGGAAGATCCTGGGGAGAAGGAAATGGCAACCCACTTCTATATTCTTGTTTGGGAAATATCATGGACAGAGGAACCTGTTGAGCTATAGTCCATGGAGTCACAGAGAGTCAGACATGACTTAGCAACTAAACAACAACAACAAATGTTTATAATGAGTCGCAATATAAAATGCATTTCTTATTGAGAAAGCCATGATTTTAAAATTCTAGACACATTCCGCAAGCCTGTCACAGGGAATACTGACAGGGCCAAGATCCTAAGAGGAAGGACAGGATGAGGGGAGGGGAGCGGAGATTCTGTTAGGAAGAATAAAGGAATCAAAACCTGTCTTTCTCAAACAGATCTAATTTCTCTTCTTGAGAGCAATTAGATGGGATTGAGAGGGTGTTTCTTTGGAACTGCTCTTGAAAGCTAAAGAGGAAGAGGATAGTTATGATGTTGGAGGGGGGTGTTGAGATTTCTTAAGGATGATGACTTTGACCAACTTAAAGTTCTAATCAAACCATTTGGAGGATTTTGAGGTTCCCAGAGCCTCACCAACATGGCAACAGGGCTGAGAGCTTTCCCCAACAAATACCCATGAACTGAAAGAGAAAGTGAAAGTGAAAGTCATTCAGTTGTGTCCAACTCTTCGCAACCTTATGGACTGGATAGTCCACAGAATTCTCCAGGCCAGAATACTGGAGTGAGTAGCCTTTCCGTTCTCCAGAGGATCTTCCCAACCCAGGGATCAAACCCAGGTCTCCCGAATTGTATAGCTGAGCCACAAGGGAAGCCAGAGCCAAAGGAGGGGCAATAGACCACTTGGTTGCAGACTGAATTCACATCAGAATCTTTTCTAAAAATACACATTCCAGGGCTTCCATCTTATAGATATATAATTATAACCTCCAAGGAAGAACTCAGGAGTCTGTCATTGGTAAAGTCTTTCCAAATGATGCTGATACAGTCAGCTCAGCCGTGGCTCCCAAAGTGACAATGGGGCAAACAGATCAACTAAAATAAAAAGTGTCATTAAAGTGAGAGTTTAGGGGCCTTGTTGGCTTTGCAGTGTACCCACAAAAACAAATCTTGAGCAATCACATTGTTGGGGGTAGTTCTTGAGTCTAAGTATCAGTGAGGGACAGGTCAGTCTTCCTCTTGGAGCCCCACTTAAGGCCACACCTGCGGGAGCACTAGCTCGCTGACTCTGGGTGCCTAAGCTAGCACCCTGTTTATGGCTCTGCTTCCAGGAGGTCTGAAGGTACCCAAGGCCCCAGGCATGTTTCGAACCACTCCAGAGTCTGTGAATCCCACACATTAGTCTTGGCAAGCTTTAAGGATGCTTTGGTTTCCAGGAGTTCTTTGTTCCAGGCACCATATTTTGTTCAACAAGTTACTGGAAGAAGTCAGTACAAGGAATTGGACCTGGGATTAAGGCTTCAGGGCAGCGGAACACTTCTTATCTTTCCTCTAAATAAGATCTCCAAAGTCAAGAATGAGGTGAATACCTTCCAAAGGCTAGTGTTCAGATAATTCTGAATAGTCTGATTCTCAGGTGTGGATGAGGAATAAAATTTCCTGCTGGGAATCTATTCTCCCTGAGGTAGAAAAATATTTCTTTTTCTCATGCATTAAGTTCTATATGCCTGAAAAGTCTGAAACCAGGAAGGACAGGAGGGCTATTCTGCCCTGAATAATAACACAGATGCTCATTCTGGCTAGCCTGGGCACAGAAGCCACATGGTGCCAGTAAATGGTCCCCACAATGGCGTCCAGAACACACAGGGCTATTCCATTAAAAACAGTCATTGAAATTCATCTGAACCACCAAATTTCTGATTTTCAGTTCTTGTCTCCTATACCCAACCGGCTATTTTGGTTTCTAATTGTTGCTGCTGGTGGAATGAGAATGTCTGATACTTCCTTGCCATAGCTGTAAGAGACTACTCATTACCACCCTGATACCAACTCCAAATGCCACTTTGGGGGTCTCCTCAGACAAAGCCAATGGCCTCCATTCTCTGTTGCTAATGACCTGGCCCACTCCAACTTCATCTCTGTCACATCCCGTCACAAGAAAGCATGCCATTTGGAGACCAGGTCACTGATTTTAGAAAACAATGACAGTCATCATCCATCTTCCTTATTCTGATGGGGACTTGAGCTTCTGCTCCTAGATCCTCAGAACCATGAGTATGGCAAAGAACAAATGACATTCAGTTAACAAATAAACATTGGGAATCGTCTGTGTGCTGGCACTATTCTAGGTGTTGGGTCACAGGGAATAAGATGGGCAAGTTCCTTGCTCTCAAGGAACATATGTTATAGACATGAAATACAAGTGTTTGTTGGTATTTTTTGAACCACATTTTTATATCATTAAGAGATTCAGATGTCGGCAAGACTGAGATGAAAGCCTTCTTGACAATGTGTTTTCAATATTTTCCCTTTTCTGTTTTAAAAGGATACTGGCCTGGTCATCAGGAAAGATATTAGGGCAGATGAGAAATGATCAAAACTTTATGAAACAGCCTTTGCTCTGAAATTTTACAGAAGTCTTTTAAAGTCACAGCTCCAAATAACTACAGTAACTCAGAAAATCCAATACCTTACTAACATTGCAAAATTGTACCCTCTGCAAGTCTAGCAATTACTTTTGGTTTCAGTTTCCCATTTCCATTATAGGTACCACTTAGATGTCTCAAGATAGGTGACTTCTCTTTTAACATTTTACCATCCCAATTTTTCAGAATTTCCTAACTAAGTGACAGATGGCTATCACTCTTTCCCACCTTCTCAAACCACTGCCCTCTCCCATCCCCCCAAAAACAAAGTAAAAGAACACACTAAAGTTGCTAATCTCTATTAAAAGGAATGTAAGATGTTGAGTTACTTTCTTGCCTCACCCAAGATATTGCCAAAAGACCTCTTTCAATCATTTAACCTTTCTGGTGAGATTTTTAGAAAGTAAGATTGTCTGGCTTTTTTTTTTTTTTTTTCCCCAGTTCCCATCCTGGAAGGTCCATAATGACAGGAACTTCTCTGCCAGAGCTATTCCCGGTATCAGGAGGACAAAATGACAGCACACATGGTTCTTGCTGCTTATTAAAAGAGGCAACCATCTCTTCCCAGTGTAGGCCTTCCTCCTGTAAGGATGCACCGAGGCCAGTAACAACTGATGCTGGGCCAGGAATGGAGAATCTGGGCTTTTCATTTTCAGTAACACTCCATTAAAAACTCCTCACCTATACTAGGTGTTTGGTTGTTTGTGAGCCAAGTCATACACACAGACACACACATACACGCACACATGTAGTCATTCAGTCAACAAATATTTATTGAGCACCTACTCTGTGCCAACCCAGAGTTAATGACAGTGTGGCTTTCTAGTGCACGTTTCAAATGAGTCACGTGCCCCAGGAACAGTCTTGTAGCATAGAACTTAGGTACTTATTTATGATGTAAATTCATCCTGTTTTTGTTTTCAACATAGAAAGTATGGAAAATACAGAAAAGTAAAATAAAAAGATATTTTGCTTAAGACCACCTACCAAAGATGACTACTACATTTACACATCTGATTTATTTTCTTTCCATTTTTTTTCTGTGTTGAGCTTCTGTTGTAGTTGTTTAAAGTAGATGTGTGTGTACTACACATATAATTTTCTATCTTGCTTGTTTTGCCCTCCTATTGATATAACACATGGTTTTTCCAAGCGCAAAATCCTGTGGCTTGGAAAAAAATTCTAAGATGGAGTAGGAAGCACCAGGAACCTGTCTCCTGACCTAGACAATAATTGCACTGACAGAATCTGTCTGATGTAACCATTTTGGAACTTCAGAGTCTATTGAGGCTTGCAACTTCCAGGAGAAGGTTTGGATGGTAAATTGTGGTTAATTTTTGTGCAATTTCAGCTTTTCAAACAGTTGAAGCTGTCTATCCCTCACTCCTAGCCCCATGGCAGGCAGCAATATATGTGTTCCTGTGAACACAGTTTGCACAAGTCAGGATAGAAATTAAGAACTCCCTCCTCAAAATATCAGGGGTCTGTGCTTTGATTTCTGCATTCTGTGTCTAATCACTGAGATGTAGATAAAGAAATGGGCTGCCTTTCTTGTACTTCCCTTCTTTGTGACAAGCCCCTCCCAACGGTCTGAAGTGACTTCCAGGAGATTTAAAGAGATAGTGCTCTTTTGTTTCTTCTCTTCATTTCTCTCTTTTTCCCTTTTTGGGAGACAGACATTAAAGACTAAGATATTCAAAAGCAACTGAATATATAGAAAAATTAGAAAATGACCATGAAAACCCAGGGAAAAAATGCAGGCTCAGGAAAAAGCCAGAGAAGACCTTAAATTTACACCTCAGGATTATCCTTGGCAAAAAGACAGTATACAACAATTTAAAAATAAAAAAATATAACCAAGACAATAGCAAAAATGTCAAACTCTTTCTCAGGGAAGAAAATCTGATCTCCAGAATAACCACATTAGATTTAAATGTTTAGTTTTCAACACATACATACCAAACACAAAGCATACAAAAAAACTAGGAAACTACAGCCCAGTCAAAGGGAAATTAATAAATCAACAGAAATTGTCCCTGAAAAGATTGGATGGTAGATCTACTAGACAAAGACTTTAAAACAACTGTCTTAAAGAAAACTAAAGAACTAAAGGAATATGTAAATTCAAGAAATGGTGTACCAACAAAATAGAAATATCAATAAAGAGATAGAAAACCTAAAAGAGAAATCAAAAAGCAATTCTGGATCTAAAAAGTATAATACCTGAAATTTAAAATTCAAAAGAGAGATTCAAAAACATATTTTAGCATGTGGAAGAAAGAACTTAAAGTTCTTTGTGTAGTCCGAGTGGACTACACAAAAGGACTCCACTGATCCCTGTGAAACCAAGATCATCTTAAAGAAGAACAAGAGGTGAAGTTCTACAATCCGCTGCTGCTGCAAGGACTTGCTGGTGTCATCTTGAGACTAACCAGAGTTTCAGCACAAAGAGGGACCTGTCCTATAATCAAAGTTGAATGTGCATATCTTCCTGATTTATCTGGCTATATATCAGCCACCTTAGATGATATGAAAGGTCAGGTAAAAGTTATGCCTGATGATATCTTCCTTTTTGGACTTGTGTCCTACCTTGACTGAAGGGTGATTGGTGGAAAACTATATTTACCATTGTTATAGTTGCCTTGATAGTTCTGCTTTGTGGACCCTTTATTTTACAATGTATTATGAACTTTGTAACCCAAAGGTTGATGTCGTTCTCCCAAATTGGAGGTCAGAGAGTCAGGGTGCAATATATCCCTATGAATGATGCTCATACTATGAGTTAAGAGCATCAAGAGGGGGAAAAAAACGAGGAAACAGACAGAACAGGCTCCATCTTGAAAGCAGGACTCCATCTTGGGCCGGACTGTGGACTTTGAGCTATATGCCCAGTATCTATGGAAACGACACAAAACTGGAAAAACAGACCCCCGGATGGAAGAGTCCCAGGGCTTGTACCTAGACTCTCTGTTGCCTAAGAGAATACCCTAATTTTCTGTGTAACTGAATAGAATCATAACCTTTATTATGCTTATTGGGATATGACCACAGGTGTATTGATAATTGTCCACAGTTAACTATGTAGGCTTAAGGCATATGAATCATGGGTTAACTTTGATTGTTATCTTTCTTTTCCTTTCTTCAGACTAGTTTCAGGCAATTTGGGGAGGTGGGTTTGGGCACGTACACTTAGGGTATATAAGGTTTTCAGAAAAACTGGTCGGGGTCCTTGGCTAAGAGGAGACTCTGCCTTGGGCCCGCCGGTGTAATAAACTGCACTCCACTATCTACATTGTCCTTCTGAGTGAGTTTGTTTCCCAGAACTCATGGCCCCAATATTTGGTGCATGGGCCAAGAAACTCCTCACTTTGAGGAGACAAGTCCCATTGGGGGCTACTCTGAGGCCTTGTGGCTCAAATCCTCTAGAGGTGGGAAAGCGCCTCGCCCATCTGGAAGGATTCTGCTTCTCAATGCCCGGACCTTTCATGTGAGCAGGTAGTGGACGGCAGCAGGGGAACTGAGCGCTAAATGAGGAGGAACCCACGTGGTAGGGTGGAAGAGGGGGCCTGATCACACCCCTGGGAGGGATTAGAAGGGGCACAGACCCACAGGAGCCTGGAATAGGCAGGTGGCAACGATTGCTTGGTACACAGGTTGACCGTGATAGGGCTTAGGAAGGAAAGTTGTGAAGGGCATTTGGGAGGTGGTATCCATGCCATCTTGGGTAAATTATTACTAAGCAATTGCCAGTGGATTTTTAGGAGAAGAAACTTGGTTTTTATGTGCTCGTATTCTGCCCTCCCCAAGAAGGAGTCCCATCTGCTATGAAATTCTTGGAATTCTCCAAGAATGTGGAGAAAACTCTTGGAATTCTCCCCTCGGAATTCTCAGCGTAGAAGGAGGAGGATACATAAGTCAGTACGAATTGGCTTTTCTGGAGATGGCCTGGGACATGGGATATTTAACCCATCTGTATTTTTATCCGCACCTGATCAAGCCCACAAGGCAGAATGGACTTCAAAAGTTAAGGGGAAAACAGTCTTGGATCACGTGGTGTTCTGGTTGGGCTGTGCTGACCGGCAGGTGAAGACAGGCTGATCCCCCTTCTCCCTCTGGGATCTGGATGGTAAGGCTCTTCTCACCCCAGTTAGGAAGGAGGCAGAATGGCAATTTAACTGTCATTGAGTGGAAATATCAGAAGTACATAGGGTACTGAGAACTTCGTAGACAGAATGAAAAGGAAAAGTAGAAGGTCTGAGAAGGTAAGCAAGATGGGGGAAAGTGAATCTAAGGCAACTGTATTGGAGTGCATGATTAAAAATTTAAAGAAGGGATTTGGAGGAGACTATGGGATGAAAATGAAGCCTAATCACCTCCACATACTCTGTGAGGTCGAATGGCCCCCTGTGGGAGTAGGATGGCCACCAGAGAACACCAGGAACTTAAAAATAGTGGAAGCAGTCTATACAGCAGTCACAGGAGCGCCAGAACACCTGGATCAATATCCATATACTGACTCATGGCTAGGCTTAGCTCAAGACCCTCCTACTTCCACAAGGTTCTGTATCCAGAAGGGAAAGGGAAAAGTACTAATGGCACAAAAATTGACTGATGATAAAAAAGGAAATTCCACAGGATTTGGATGGGGATGACCTGACCCCTCCCCCATACTGGATAATGACACACCTGCCTCCCAGTGCTCCACCAGGACTGGAGGCCGCCTTACTGCCCAATCCAGGGCCAGGTGAAGTTCCTGCAGCAGCCACTGCTCTTCCACCAGCTCTCCAGGAGTTCGTAGAGCCGCCGTTTCGGCAGGCTCCAATTCCAGCAATGGAGACCTCTGGTCAATGCCCCCAGAATTCCACCTCAGCTGGACCTCCTAGATTGTATCCACCTCTCCTGGTGAGTACTGATGGGGAGGGGGAAGAAAACACAGCCATTAGTGAGAGGGTG